>NC_056729.1:1708826837-1708849337 GCF_019279795.1 Protopterus annectens | reverse complement strand
CACAGTTTATCAAGGGCAGATTCTTCTTGGTGGTGGTGTTTCTTCTTTACAGTAACAGACTTATCTTAATAATAGCACATTAAGTGTGTCTTTTTTTATTTAGTGGTAACTGATATAAGCCCTCTCTGCATAGTCACTTTTTGTTTCAGAAGTGGTTCAGAAACACTGGAGAGAGAAACTGACTTGCCAGATGTACACAGAATAATAGAAATGGAGAGAAAAGTCAAACTCTGGTCTTTTTGATATGCAAAGATCACTTTGAGATGATTACTCTAACCTGCTCACTGCACTGCAAGTTGTATTCTGCCTGCTACCCAATTTTAAACTGTTGTTTGAAAATAGTATTCTAAAAGAACTTCCAGCACATATAAAAATATGTACACATACACAGAACAGGTATACGATTTCTTTCTTTAGGTGACAGCTACATTTGTTGGTGTAATTTCTCAGTCTGAATTAGGACAGATTTAGCAAGTGCTGCATTTATACTTACAAGATGCCAGGAACATTAAGACGTGATGTGATTCCACTAAACAAAATGGACTTCATTGGATTCATTCCTGTTTATGAATCTTTGACTGTTTTCTTTTATTATCATTCTTCGTTTAAGTTTTATTCTTCTGTTCAGGGAGCAAAGACAAGGTCCGGTTACTTCTTCAGTCATATAATGAGGAAACAATTTTGTGTTTGCAAAATGCTGTGTCTGCTTGCTACATCACAGTGTTTGCTAAGAAACTGCACAGTATTAATTAAATGTGCGCATACTTGCATTCACCAACTGTATGTAATCACTGAGTGCCTGGAGGCTTCCTTCATACTCCAGGGTAGCTGCCTGAGCACTTATCAGTTTAAACAGTACAGGTGTACAAGTCCCATTTATATAAGACCTCACATTCTATTGTATCCTTTAATCTACTTACTGTTATCCTAACTGCTAGGATACCTTAGATTGGTTGGCATAACGACATATCAATATGGTGCTCTTGGATTGGTTGGCATAACATATCAATATGGTGCTCTTGGATTGGTTGGCATAATGACATATCAGTATGGTGCTCTTGGATTGGTTGGCATAACAACATATCAGTATGGTGCTCTTGGATTGATTGGCATAACGACATATCAATATAGTGCTCATTGCAACTTTAAAGAATTGTATTTTGATGCCTGTGGATCCAGTGGTGATTGCAGGTGGTTAGGAAGGGGTCTTCAGCCAAACATTTAGTATACGGGTAACCAGCACTTGTATTGGTAATGGCTTATAGCAAATGCCTCACACAACAACAATCTTGCCAGTTCAGCTTGCTTCAGTTCTTATGTTACGTTAACTCCGAATTTGAAACTTGGCCTCAATAAGGCCTCTGAAACTTCCACTTTACAAGTAATAGTAAAATGAAAAGTCATTAAGTAGAGCCTGGAATTGTGGGGTGGATTGGAAACTGCGTGTTGGATAGGAAGCAAAGTGCAATGTAATTAAAAAAATCATTAAGCAGCACAATGCTAAAGAGCAGTGTTCTGGAACCTCTTCTCTTAGTGTATTTGTGTCGGGCATCACATTAAGTTTAAAGTGCAGGGTCATCCTGTGTGTTAAAGCTACAAAAATTGATGTGGTGGTCAAATATGAGGGGGTATCCTTAGTGTGTTTTGCTGCATGTTCCTATGTGGCAGCTATCTTGTTGGTGGGATGTGAAAGGGCAGTGGCAAAAATAAAAGAGTAGAATGCTGGGGTGATGCATGAAGTAGCTTCCAGAGACGCCGGTGGAATCCTTCCATTGCAGTGGGCACTTGTCACCTGCACCTGGAGTATCTTACCCAGTTATGGAGGACATGTAGAAAAGGAAATAAGACATGTAGACAGCACATAATGTAGAATAACCAAATTTTGAGGGGATTAGAGGTGCTGGAGTATGAAAAAAGTTGAGTATACATAAGAACAGTGACGTAGGGAGTATGATTTTCTTTTTGGAAGACACTGTGATAGGCAGTAGTTTATACAACTAAGGCACCATGTTAATGCAAAGATATTAATAAGAAAACTCTCACTGAAATACTGTAGTCTGCTTGCAATGGGCTGCTGATGCAGATCTCACTGGAATGTCAGGAAAATAAAATGGTTATACTTTTACTGGTTCCATGGATTCCATAAATTGTAACGTAGCATGGTAGAACAGTTAACGGTCGAGCCAGTTTAACTTATACTTACTGGCATGTACCTGTCCAAAGCCCCTGCACCTAACTATCTGCTCTGCCTGGCTCTCGTCATGATCAGTGTGAGTGCTTGTAGACAGGCAGTGTTAAGAATGCAAGTGATTCTAAGTCACTGAGTACTTAGTATACTTTTATGGGGCTGTTTACTAGCTTTGCTGTATTCATCCACATTTTGATTTGACTATTAAACAGACATGGAGCAACATTAGCACAAACCAGCCATAGTGCATTCACATTTTGAATATAAACAAAGCTGCTTGAGTTGAGAATATCAGCACTGCATGAGTTCTGGATGCATCATGTCTCGATGGAATCTGCTAGAACATATTGTTTCATGACCACTGAGAAGGCTGGTCTCACGATGATAGTCTGGACTATTGATTGAGGCTGTAAGTTTTTAAGGATAGACCTTGAAAAGACTTTAATAATCTTACAAACAAGTAGCTGCCACTACTGTTAATTATAATTTGTAAAAAAAAAAAAAAAAAAAAAAAAAAAAAACTTTACTGAGATTACACTGGAATGCAGATATTTAACCCAAGAGGATCACAACAGATTGGTCATATTGTACGTTTGTACCTCATACCTGTACAAGAACCCTGCTTGACAGGTGAATAGATAACCTGTCTGTTTTAAAACAGTGAGATATATCTGCTTTTGTTTGCTCTGTAGCAAGCTGCTACTTATATTCTGTAAATGCATTCTTATCGGTTCATATTCAGTATATTGCAAGAGTCTCCTGAAAACAACACTTCCTTTCTTTAAATAAAAATACACACTTCTTTGCTGTTTAGTCCCCCACTCTATCATTATATTTTTGCCAAAGTGAATGTTGTTCTAAGAGGTTAATGTTGTAGGGCGTTGCTTCCCGCAGCTTGAGATATAATTCACATTTCATTGGCATATTTTAATAACCTTTTGCTGTTGATTGCAGAAAGCTACCTCTTTATAAATGCTGCTTTGGTCTTTGATAGAAAACAATGTAGACGATATGTAAATTCCTCCTTTGAAAAGCAGGCTTTCAAGTGACAGGCAGCGATGTGATTAAGCTACAATTAGATTGCGTAGAAATAGCAATGACAGTAGGTCAAGTGTACTGTAACAGAACTAAGGTGGGTAATTTTGAAGAAATCTCTGTAGAAGGGATGAAGCCAGAGCTCTAAACAAATTTGCTTTACCTGCCAAGTCTTCCAGTTTGTGTTATTGGAAGGTTTCCCAACTCACAGCCCAGTTAATCATAAAGTAAGGTTATTTGCATCCCTCCATTTCTTGCAAGTGATATCACTTGCAGTCTTACAAGTTCTGCTGTTTGGGTGGCATCATTTATTTTACAGCAGCTCATCAAAACAGATGTAATTCTGTTTTTTGTCTGAATTATGCAACAGGGAAAAGCCTGTGTGCAATCTAGAACATAAGATGATTATAACAAACTAGGCATGTAATTGGTTGACTGTAGTCATGTGATCAGTCTTTATTTCTAACTAATGCACTTACTTCCTAGTTGCCAAGTAAAATATAAGATGATCCATGCTATAACCATTATAAGGTACTGCGGGCTTGGGAGAAGGTTAGTGTTTTGTTTTAGGTATGTTAGTGTTTTATTTTAGATATGGTATAGAGTTTCACCTTGTGGTTTTCCTGCACAGGCATGGTGTTAGTAAACCATTTATTAACTCAATGTCTGCTCATCTGTGAATTACTTTTGTTACCATTTATTTATTTTTACCCGCGGTAGTGGTGCTGCGGTAGCATTGTCGCCTCACAGCAAAACGTTGTCCCGTTCGATTCTCAGCTAGAGCGTCTTCTGTGTGGAGGCATGCATGAATGGCCATACCTTCATTGAAGGTTGTGTGTCAGGGCTGGTAACTCGTCACGTAAAAATCCACTACCAAACATTAGCGGACCGGAGTTCCACTGTGGCGACTCCTAACCGGGATAAGCCGAAAGACACAACAACCATTTATTTATTTTTGTGGTTGGCAGGTACTGTACTCAAGCTTCCCTTCCTCTGCCAAGCAACATTAGGAATGTCTTTTCCGGTCTCAAAGCTTATTCATGACTATAGGACATCCCCTTTATACAGCATAGACCAGTGTGAAGCAGTGTAGATGTGAGAATCACCTATGTGCAGGCTTGCTAGTTTTTGTTCATCTGGAAGAGAGGGGGAGCAAGCAGTGATTGCTTTATTCTCTTCTGCCTTTTAAAATATCAAGGCATGGATATGATTGTACAAACTGTGGCTCTTGCTATTGTAACAAGACTAGTAGCTGTCCGCACAACCAGAAAAGGGCAACTGGCATTGAACTGACATTGCATTGTCAGTGGTGCAACAAGTAGCAGACTCACCTTTGATGCAGAAGGCTTTGTGTTCTATTCTCACACCAGGAAGATGGATTGCTAACATTGTAGTGCAGCATAATGGGGATACCACACTTCTGAGTGTGTTGTATTTTGGACAAGATATTAAAATGAGGCCCCATCTGTCTTAGTTGGAGGTAGCTCAGGCGGATGTAAAAGAATCCCACAACACTTATCGAAAAGAGTAGAGGACGTTCTCCAATGCCCTGGTTCTAATTTCCATAGTCCTATAAATACCACCTTGGGTCTCTTCTTAAGAAACCCTACTAGCCTATTGGGATTATCCTGGTCAACAAAGGATAATAAATTATCCATTTGTTCCCCCACCTTTGTCTTTATCCTGATCTAAACCCCGGCCTCTAACCTGCCAGAAAGAAATCTAGATAATGTCCTGTTAAGGTGCGTGGAGTTTACATATTACTGGTGAATCTTGATGGATCAATTGTAAGATATCTTCCGAGTGTGAGGTTCAGACACAACCACCACTCATAGTTTGTGTAAGTTGTGTTGTCTCATTGTGTGTGTGTATCATTTTCATTTTTTTTTCCTGGTATTCTGGTTTCTTCTGATCTCCCAAAAATGTGTCAGATGACTGTCTACATTTAACATATAGATACATATGTTCATCTATTTATGCATATGTATATTTACTTTCCTTTTGTAGAATGTCTTAGCCAGAAAGCTTATCCAGTTAAAGGTTTTACACACTCATACAAATGAACAACACAAAGCTTGCAATGAATAAACTCTGTTATTGGTGTAGATTTTGAGGAACTGGTCTTTGAAAAATTATGATTTGCAAACCTGTCATTCTTAACTGGTGTAAATGTGTCATTGAAAGTGCATTTAATAAGTATGGGTGACTTATTGCCAGCATCAGATGACCCCGGAAAATAATTTAAACCTTGGTGGCTTTGTGTTAAGATTTCTGCAGCACTACTGCTGGGTACAGGGTTCATTCCTTAACGCCAGTCACTGTCTAAGTGAAATTTTGCTTTCTCTATGCATGTCTATGTAGATTTTCTCTGTATACATGTATCAGTAGCACAGATCAGAGCAAAGAACTTGCAAACACACACACACACACACACACACACACACACACACACACACACACACACACACACACACACACTCACACACACACACAAAAGTGTGCACACAAGCAAAAATGTTTTTGTATATTTTAGATATACCTTTACTGCTGCGGTCTGGATTGTCTAAAAAGGGTCCATGGACTAAATATTTAACAAATAATAAATAAATATTGCAATGTAAATAGTAATAGTATAGACGGACACTTAGAAGTTTGCTATTGTTTCACATATGATGCCAACAAACCTTTTTGTTCTTTCTTGAATATTTGGTACAGCTGTTTCTCCTTCATAAGCAGAGTTTAAAATGCCAAATATAATTGTCTTGAATTAAATTCATTTCTGGTCACTTTACATAGTACTGATTCTAGTCTGGGATAAGTATCAAACAGTTATTTGTGATCAGCGCATTTGTGAGGAGAATGCAGGTAGTTAATAAGGTTGTCTGTACTGATATGCCCTAGTGTCATACAACATAGGGATAAATGCGTTAGTTAATCGTTCTGTAACTGTTCTTCAGGCATCTGCACATACGCCTTTTATCCAGTTCATATTAACCAATCAGTTCAGCTGAGATTTATTTTAAATATGGTTAAACTGTAGGTTAGAAAATGTTGAACAGGAACTGCAGTTGTCAGCTGTGCCCACATCCAGAATGTGGAATTCCTGCCAAATCTGCATTCATTATAAATGTGGTCTTGTCAGCTCACTTGTGCTTTGTGATGTAGTTAAAAAAATCGGTTATAATTTGTACTCAAACAGACTCAAGACCAGTGACTTAGTAACTTAACTGTTAAATCACTTATTTACAGAGATAATAAAACAACTGTTTACCTAGAGAATTCATGGATGTCATATTGTTTTGTTAAAGCATGATTTATAGCACAAAGAGGCAAGGTATATCATTTGTTCTACAGGTCTCTACAATGTACTTTTAGGTGCTGAACATCCTTCTTAGCACCTGCATTGATACCACTGATTCATTGCTAAGAACTATCTTTATTTTTAATCTGCACATTTGCCAAATAAGAGCCAAATTGAAAAATAGCTATTAAGCAAATAAAGTGAAGAAGCATTTTAAGTTTGGTATTCCCAGTTGTGAAAAAGGCATGTTATAAGTGATATGAAGTAAAGTAACACATTTTGTTGCAAAATGTTGTTTTCATTACAATTATCAGCTGTATATTGTACCATTACAAAATTTTTTTGCAGTTAATTAAAAAAAAATCCTATTTCATCCTTTGTCTCCTAACACCCCGGGATCATTATATTTAAGGAAAACAGCTTGTGAATTTACATTTTGGCACTTCCTAATGACAGAATTCTCACCCCCCCCCCCCCCCCAGTCATTTCTGCGATGCTTTTCTGGCCGACATAAATTGCATCAGCTTGCCTTCGAAAACAAGACTGGACAATAAAGAGATTCAAGGCTCATACAGGGCTAAAAAAGTTTTAAGTCCCATTGTGTTTTCAGCAGCTAGAAAAATACCTTCATCCACCCCCCACACACATTCTGCTATCCTTCCAGCTTTATTTCTTTCTTTTTCATTTTTTGAATGCCCTCTAAAGACCCAAAGTTTCTTTCTCCTCACTTTATTTAGTCAGACCATTTGATTTTTGTACAGTACTCTTTGCCCCATGGATCTTTGTTTTCTCATAAAATTGGTGAATATTTCCTTCTTACTATGATTGTTCTGTTTTGTGAATGGTTGCCATTGTTGTATTTTAATGCTTGCATTAACCTTCAAAGTCATCGGAGCTGTTTATTAAATCAACCAATATGTCCTCTTTTTCCATTTTTCCTTATATAAGTTTTACTTTTTTTGGTTCATTCTAGTTTTATGTAAATTTGCAGTCCAATATTTTTTGAAATGCACTCAGTGACAGCCTTTGGTGACCAGTGCCCATTTGGCAAATCTCTATAGAAAATAAGTATCTGCTCTCTGTTTCGTAAAAATGCTCCTTTCCACATGAAATAGTCAAAAATAATCCAAAGAGTAAATAATTAACATTTGAAAAGTATCTTTTTAAGTAGAATTGGTGACCTTGCCTATCCCACCCTTTTATCCTACCAAACTTTGGGAAGACTAGTTTTTCAGAGAAGAAAACTCTCTTAACTGTTTCTTTCTGCACACAGACACATCATACCTGTGCAATGTGTGATGTTCCTAAGGTGGAAAGAAAACAACAGCAGGAATTTGCAGGAAGTACCTGCCAGCTGTTAAGTCAGGTAATGCAGTTGTTTGATTGCAGACCATGTGCTTCAGATCAGTATACATCTCTTGAAGAATTTTCCTTACTAGTCTTACTCAAAAGTGCTCTGCTTATAAGAATTGTGTATAAGATGGTTGTACTGAATGTAATAATATCATGTTTAAATTATGCAAACCTTTTCGGCCAGGATGTGATTGTGTTTATTTATCCCTGATGCCTACCTAAACTTGAAAATGCAAAAGTGATATGTGTGGCATATCTTTGCTGTCTATGTGAGGCTATCACAGTCTAACAGAAAGGCACTGAAAAATGTTATGCTTTCCATTCAAAATGTGTAATTTTCACAACAACAACAGAAAAAAATGGGGGCAGTTCTTTAGTAGCTTTTATTTGATTCCTTTTCTACTTAAAGAGAGTTTCCCCAAAAATTATACATATGCATATACACTAGGCAGTCATCTATATGCCAATTTACTGACCCCTTCCACAGTACTGGTTGAGATGAATTAAATGTTTGAGATGCAAAAAAAAAATGTGTGTGTATGTGTGTGTGTGTGTTTGACAAACACACACACACACACACACACACACACACACACACACACACACACACCTAAGAATGCCCCAGTACAACGCTTAACCTGTGTATAAAAACAAGAGCTGGTCAAGAAAATCCGTTGTCAACTGAGGGGATATTCCAAATGTAAAATCACAGTTAGTGTAAAAGCTATTTTAATTTGCTTGGAAATAACCTCCCTGAGCAAGCCCACACAAGTTAGATTATTTTGTTCATTTTCAGACTGATACACAAAGGTCCTAAAACCAGCAAAATGTAATTAGTTGACTCAGCTCTACCCAGATAGGAAACCCTTTTATGACACGCAATACAATTCTGTTATTCAATTTTGAAGTGGACAACAAGAAAGGTACTGATCTTTTGGAAACATGGTAGTTATTTAGAATGTTTTATTTTTGGCTCTTGTGAGCCACCAAAAGAACTGGATGTGATAACAGTTCAAGGTACTTTTATAACTCCTCGTGTATATATTTAACAGGGGCAACATGTGCTGACTGAGGTTTCTTTTTTGGGGATAAACTCTTGACTCGACTTGTAAGGGCCCCAGGGCCATTAGCCTAGTAACCTCCTATGATTCTGTGATCCTATATGGCAACCCTGATCTTACATATAGGTGTGGGAATGAGTTTGTCATAATAAGCCACTAGAATCAAGTGCAACTGAAGTAGTGGTTATACTTGCAGACATTTATCGCATAGCAGCAAAAACAGACTAGGCACACCTTGGAGGTGCCTTTATCTTGTAACTATCCATACATTTCAAGCTACAATGTAGCTGCCCACAAGTTAGTGTTAAGCTTTAATTCTCATTTAATTTCCCATGGTTTTATTGTACACATCTATACAAGAGCATATTTTTAGAATGTGGGTAGACATGCAGTTTGCTTGTTCGCTACAGCATGTGTTTACATTTACAAATCAGCTAGTAACACATTTGGCATTAGTTTCACACCTAGAAGTATATTTGTCATAAAACTACCCACAGATTTTTGAGGTGCACTTGCCTTAAAACTGTCTGAAGTTTTTGTATATGTATCTCTGACGCAGGATATTGTTAATGCTTGGATGTGTATTTATTACCACATAATGCGGTGGATTATGTATTTATTTATGATTTCATTCATTCAGTTTCTTAAATCACATAGTCCGACTGATCATAACCCATTTTCAGCAGAGACCCAAGGAGAAAAGTTGTACCATGCAAATCAATACATTTAGCAAAAGTATTAACATTCAACTCTAACGTATGCATTTAGCAGTGAGCCGAATATGAATACAGTAATGTCCACCAGCAATTTAAAAATATTTGGATTAATGGTCAAACGCAGTTGTGATATTTTCATTAGAGTTTATTAAATGCCCAGTTGCTATAGACGCACACTGAAAGTCTAGGGGTAGAAATGGTTTAAGTGGATTAGTGAGTGTTCTACCCTGGGTAACAAATGTAAATAAAATAATACATCTAGGAGTATATCCGCACTGTTTATGAACTATGCATTTGTTATATATCTTTCTACAGATTACAAGTATAGCTGAAAGTCTGCTTTGTTCTTGCAGAGCAATGTTTTCTGTTCATCTGCTCTTTGCTTCTGTTTTGGCATTAGTCAGTAAATGTCCTTTAGCTTTAGGACTGAAGAAATGAGGGAAGTTACTTTGTCTTAGACCTACTTCTGATAAATGAGATGCCACAGTATAGAGGACTGACTGCAATCATGTTTTAGAATGAAGAAAGGTTTCTATTATATTCTAATACTTAGAAAGCTCTACTTGAGGTTAATTAAGTACAAAACTACCATTATGTAGGCAAAATACTGAACTGTATATTTTATCTGCATTGTTGTATGTGTATTGTTCTAAAATGTTACAGGAGTTGTCGCCACACTATGTTTCTGACAATAGGGTACAGTGTTCTAATTTTCTTTGTGCCCTGTGGTCCTGGTCATAACTGAAGAAGATCTATGGACCAAGTCACTTATTCAGTTATAAACATTGTATGTCTCCTTATGCTGTCTACACCCTTAAGTGTCCACTTTGCTCCCAGTATTCTAGAATTACCTTTTACTAACTACCTCTTCCTGTGGCTCTCAGTTTGGTCCAGTTCTTCTGTGAGCAAAGTGATAGGGTGATAGCACTCTTACTGTGGTCACAATGTTGTAATCCACAGTAGATTTCCTAAGGTCATAATGTACTGTGTTGGTGGCAACATTTTCCCATGTGTTTATTTTCAGTAACTACTTTATCTCCTTCAGAGCCACAGGAAGGCAGTAGGTATCCCTTGAAGCAGTGGGTATATAGCTGCAAACCATCTTTACTTGGACACCAGTTCATCAAAGCTGTACAAATAGTTACATGCACAGTGCAGTCACAACTAGGCATAATCTGGATAGTGTGAGTTAACCTGTCTGCGTGTCTTTCAGCAGTGACCCTGGTGAAAACCCGCAAAGGCATACGGAGGACATTCACTGGGAACTGAAGTAGAGAAGGAAACATTGTAAGTCATCAGTACATTTTCTCCACTGTGCCAGTTTTAAAGCCTGCATTCCTTGTCTGTAAAATTACTGGCTGTTCAAATCATAATCCCCCCCCCCCCCAAAAAACGTGATTTTTATTTTTGTGCCCTTTCATGACACATATGAGAACTTTTCAGTACATATTTGGCTCTGGCAATTGATACCACGGCTCCTGTTTCAGTGGGAGGCCCACATTATGATGAAAATAAGTGGTCAGGTCCAGTTGGATTACTAGAATCCTATAGAGATATAGTAAGTCTAAGTAAAACGGCCATCATTAATTTGTTTGCTGTGATAGTTTCATTTTGTCACTCCTCAGTGAAGCACTTAAATTGCATGCCTCTCTCTCTCCCCTTGTTCTTTTTTCTTCCAATTTTTACAGATGCTGTCCCCTCAAAGTTCTTCCTAAATCAAATTTTTTTTTGTCCTCCTCATTTGTCATGTGGTGCACCATTCAAGGATTCAAGGTAGCAGTTTTTACTGGAACCTTTGCAGGCTTAATCCTGTCTTCATGGCTCCCATCACTCTGATGACTAGGAACTTTCTTACTTAAACCATTCCCATCACAAGCACTATGGTACTGTGGCAAAGCCAGCTTGTCACCATGGTCTTTTCCACCTAATGCACTTAAGTAAATCGAGGCTTGTTTCATGGGGTCCTGCATTTCCCTCCATCCCAAGATCTCAGGGTGTCAGCGGCTCCAAAGAAGCTAATGAACCCACCACAGGTGAAAAATAGGAGGCCACCTGCCACTCTTCTGACCAGCTCTGCTGGTGATTCAGGTTAATTTCCAAATGTAGCTCATTGGTGGTATGACTGAACATCCTGCCTTTCTGTTATGAATCATAAGCTGACATTCCTTTCCCATTATTTACAGAAAGACTGTAACCTGCCCTGCTGCCATGGCTTGTTAATGAAGGAGGTTACATGTTTCTTAGATGACTTTGTTTCACTTTGCTTTAGGAAACATATTTTGTTTCATCAGTAGAGACAGGATACAGCCAACAGGGCAAAACTACTGTTGCCATGTTTGTCAGTGAAATACCGAACTGAAAACAAATTAACAAAATGGAGTTTATCGCTTGATTTCTGTCATTTAGGTTTGGTGACCGAACAGAAAAAGTCCTCAAGCTTAAAATATCTGCCTTATCGTTTCCTACACATCTAGAAATGCATAGGCTGTGAAATGAAGAAGATGATGTATGAGCAAGGAGGAGGTGCTTGTATTGATGGAGAGGCAAAGGTAAAAGTATTAAAACACCTGTGAGAGAACCCCCCCCCCCCAGTTATGTATCTGATAGTTTGATTACTTTCTCTATTGATTATATTTGTATTGCCAGTCCAAAAATCTGAACTTAAAATGCACGTTCAACTTGGAGAAATCTAAAGATTTCATTAAATAAAAAGATGTAGGTTGACCTATACAATATATATTTTTTTACATATGTGGCAAAATGGAGGAAAGGGCAAGTTACATAAAAGTAAATACTATTGTTATTATTCATGTACAGTACAACATGTACTGTACAGAGTGTTGGCAAACAGTACAGATCTGCACGAAAACAAAACAGGATCCTCCTTTATATTTTGGTCTGTAGCCATATTAATTCAGATTTTTATGACCTGAAACAAGCTGTTATGATAATGATGAATCGTTTTGTTAGTTCATTATTGTATATGAAAGGTGCAGTGCAACTTAAGATTCCCAAATGCAGCAGTTAACATGAATATACTCAAGAAGAGCTCAGAAAACATCACCACAGAAATCACGGAGACTGAACAATATGGCCTTATGCCACAGAGTAGCAGATTGTACCCATATCAGAGCTGAGTCATGGTCAAATGGGGGCCGTAGGCAGAGTAATAGATCAGGGCCTCCCAGCGCAGCTCCTCCTGTAGCAACTAATTACCACCCCCCACCCCCGCAGCCCCCTCCCCAGCCATTCCATTGTTCCATTACTTGGCTATTTCTCCTCATTTATCATAAACACTGTTCAAATCTGTCAGTGTGCATACTGTTTTCTTATTTGCCTCTACAATGATTACATAAATCGAAATAAAGTAGCACAAACACTGATAGCCATTTGCTAAACAAACAATACAGTCTCACAATGAAAACAGATTTAGCATGAGCAGTAAACTTTTCTGCCCTTGAAACTCATATTCATTGAAATGGCATTAAAACCACATTCAAATAAAATGCATCTGGCCAGTGGAGGATTAAGTTTACTTTTCAGCTGTTTTCAAACCGTCGGCTCCTTGCAAACATTTTTAGGGCCATGCATACATGTATGTGGTCTTTGATTCACTTTCCTGATTGTATTGAATTATATTCTTTGTATAATACAGCACCACTTGTTAGTGTTTTTAAATTTGTAGATTTGAACATTCTTCCATTAAGCAATGAAACAAAGTGCATGAACCAATAATGACAAAACTACCTGTTTCAGAAAATTTCAACCATAGAAGACCACTCAAACTTCTGTCATTACAGTCCACCAATAGCAGTCAATAAACACAATCTCTGCAGAAGTAAAAGTCATCCAAATAATTCCACATTAACAAGATTTGTAACTAATGAAGAGATTGCTACTGGCAAACAACTTTACATTTCAGTATTTCATCTACAAATTCATGGCCTGCTGCCCTTGAAGAATTAATTGCCTATGTTACATTAAAAAAATTGTTAACCTGGTAATATTGTAATAGAGAGTGACTGACAAACTGACCAACAGGTTTATAGTTACTAGGCATCTCATACAAAGTCGGACACACTTAGGAGTGTAGAATCCTTATCCCCCTTAAAATACACCAAATAATCAGCAATTGAAAGGGCACTGCAATATCAGCACCCCATCACCACTGCTCTTTTGTCTTGCCCTTAACCCATTAAGCTGTCTACTTAACAGATTAGATCATGGCTAAAATTTGGCTCCCAGAAAATGTCAGTGTAAGGACTTTTCATCTTCACTTTTTAGATGATTTAAAATTGTATATTTCATCAAATGAGGAATTGAAAGCAAAACTGCAAGTGGTCAAAATATTTTCAGATGATGTAAGAATGTCATTTGGTCTTGATAAATTTGCAAAAGCAACATTTAAAGCAGGAAAGCTGCAGCACCAAGAAAACATTAGTTTGGGACAAGAATGTGGTATAAAAGAACTTGAGCAAGAGGGCGTGTATAAATATTTGGGAATTGTTGAAAGATCAACAATAAAACATGATCAAATGCGAATACAACTTAGTAAGGAATATTTTAGAAGACTTAAATTAATACTGAAAACAACGTTGCCATACAAGAACAAAGTTCAAGCTGTAAACCAAGTTACTCTTCCTGTCCTAACTTACAGTTTTGGAGTGATTGACTGGCCCAATAGGATATGTTGGACAGGAAAACAAGAAGGATGCTTTGTGCTCATCTAATGATTTATAGAAATCAGTGTATACCAAGACTATATATTCCCTGTTCTGAGGAGGTATGGGCCTCGTCAAAACTGATTACATGTTGTTGTGACTTTCAGCTTTTCCCGGTTAGGGGTCGCCACAGCCGAACTCCGGTCCGCTAATGATTGGCAGTAGATTTTTAGGTGCCGAGTTGCCAGCCCTGATGCACAACCTTCAACAAAGGTACGCCCATTCACGCATGTCTCCACGCAGAAGACGCTCTAGCTGAGAATCGAACCGGACAGCGTCTTGCTGTGAGGCGACAACGCTACCGCAGCACCACCACCGCAGTAACATGTATAGATCTGTAATCATGGGACTGCATACTTATCTGCTGACCTCACAAGACCCAAACGTAGTGAAAGTTTTGAAATATGAGGAGAATAAGTCTAAGATGACTTCCCTGCTTAATTTAGCAGAAGTATATTGGCGTCAAATGGGAATGGAAATCAAACTAGAAGTAGATCAGAATCCCCCCTCTCACCCCCTAAAGGGCCCATATCTATACAGGAAGAATGCAGAGTCCCTGTAATCACATCTATGCAGGTAAAAGCTGCACTCTCTAAAACCAAAAACACAGCATCCATGGGAATGGACAACATCCCAGGCTGCGTTTTACATGAACTTCAGAATGAACTGGCTCCCCACCTAAGAACCAGGTTCAATCATAGTCTCACATCAGGCTTTGTGCCCACTGAATGGCGTACTGCAACAGTTGTCCAACTACACAAAGGGGGAGCCACCACTGATCCTGGGAACTTTCTCTCTATTAGCCCGACGAGCCTGGTCTGCAAGACCATGGAACATATCATCATGGAACTTATAAACAAAGACATTGGTAACCTCCAAACTCTGGACCTCACCCAGTTCGGGTTTGTGAAAGGTAGATCATGCCTTCTGAACCTGATCGAATTCTTTGAGGCAGTCACCAAAGACATAGACGAGGGTAAGGTGGTTCACACAGTCTATCTTGACCTCGCCAAGACTTTCAACACCATCCCCCATTCTGGAATTATAGCTAAACTCACTAAACTAGGTATAAATCCCTACATCACAAGCTGGGTTGCCAACTGGCTCACTGACAGAACCCACACTGTAAAAGTTGCAGACTCCAAATCTGACTTCAAACCGGTGACAAGTGGAGTACCGCAGGGTTCAGTCCTGGGACCTCTCCTGTTTGGTATCTACTTCTCTGAAGAACAGGCTAACACAGAAGGCCTCTGGCTAATGAAGTTCGCAGATGGCTGCAAACTAGGAGCCATAGTCGAGTCTCTAAATGATGTGGACATACTACCGAAGGGCCTCACTGAGACAGATGCCTAGTTTCAGAGGCATGGCCTCAAGCTCAGTGCCAAAAAGTGCATTGTCATCCCCTTTGTTAAAAACTCTGTACCCATGAACTATCATATAAACGGCAGTCTACTTAATGCCGAATATGTGATAAGAGACCTTTGGACCCAGGTGGACAGTAGTCTCTCCTTTGATAATCACATTGCCATAGTAAACAGGAAACCCTTTATGTGGCACACCTCATCACAAAATGGTTCTCATCCAGGAAAAAAGAGGTCATTGTTCCCCTCTACGCGGCACTCATTAGACCCATTATAGAGTACAACACCCCTTTTGGAATGTACCTCACAAGACATCTGCAGCAGCTGGAAAGGCCACAGAAGTACCTCACAAAAAGGATTACTGGCCTCAAACAGATGCCCTACACTGACCGTCTCAAATAACTCCAGCTTTACTCTGTAGCATATCGTCTACTCCAAGGTGATCTCTGCCTAACATATAAAGCTATGTCAAACCCAGAGCTGTTGGACATGCTACACCTAAAGAAATCCCAATCCCTCTGAGCTACACGCTCTAGGGACCTAAACCTTGTCACCACAATAAACAGGACATGCTGGAGGGATAGATTGTTGTCCCAGAGACATTCTATACTCTGGAATAAGCTACCCATCTATGTCAAGCAAAGTTCCTCATTAGCAATCTTCAAGAAAAGTCTTGATGAGTGGATGGGAGATAGGAAATACACCCCGGGGATCATTTCTGTGGCTCTGCTCTACAGGGGCACGGGAAATTAACTTTCTTGGGTGGTGTAAGCCAGGGAACCTTGTTGGCAAGGCTTACTTAGGCCCTCGGGCTGATAGCCTAGTACCTACCTATGAACCTAAAATAAGGCAGCAACTGCTTGCGACAAAAAACAAAAGAAAGAATATAAGATGAAGCATCAGATGAGAAGGCAAGAAACATGGAAAATGAATAAATATAGTTGTAAGTTTAGGAAACTCTTATAACGACCTCATGTTGATCAGGATCAAATGCAGGAATGATTAAAGAGAGATGAAGTTAAACCAAAAGACTAAAGCTTAATATTGGTGGCCCAAGATAGTGGACTGCGTACACATTGGCTTACAACGTCCATTGAAAATGTGGGAGAAACAGACAAATGTAGGTTTTGTAAAACATAATTAGAAACAGTTGCACCCCTTGTTGCTGGTTGCCATATACTAATGGCAGAAGGACTGTATACTGAAACGCATAATAATGTGGCAAGACTGTTGCAGTGAGGATTGTGCAAACATTATACTACTGAAGTAGCTGAAAAACACTGGAAACCTGAGCCAGAAAGCATTATAGAAAATGATGTTTATGTCACATGGGATCACCCATTGCTAACAGCTCAAAAAAGAGATGCGAGAAAACCAGGTATAGTGCTCCATGAAAAGTAGGCAAAAGTAGCATTGATCATTGAAATTGCTACACCCAGTGACTACAGTGTCTTATGTATAGAGAGACACAAAGTCATAACATGCCAGGATTTGCAGGCTGAAATGAGGGCAGTGTGGAAGAAGGATGCCCAGACAGTTCCAATAGTAGTAGGAGCAACGGTGTCTTATAAAAAAGAATTTACAGTCGCTCATAGATATGTTACAGATACTTGTAATGTCGTACGAATTGCAGGAGGAGCCATTACTGGGCACATTGTGTTTGCTGCAAAGAGTACTTTTTGCTGACATCAAAGATTGAAACAATACTAATTTCATGGACTTTAATCGTATTTTGTCTTAGGAATGAGATCCGTTCCAGTCTTGGTATTAGAAACCCAAAAGACTTGGAGAAATTAAAAAATATGTGGGAGTAAACTCCACAGCCTTCTGCACCAAAGGCAATTATGCTACTAACACTGTTTTCAAGTTCTACAGCACAAAGACTGACTGTCATTTGCTAAACAAAATGAGTTGCACCATTGAAAACAGACTTAGCATGAGCAGCAGTAAACGTCTCTTCCTTTGAAACACACAATTCCATGAAAATGAACTGAAACTCATAATCTCTTCAAATTACACTGAAACTCTTAATTCCCTGAAAATGTACTGAACCACACTCACGATTCCTGGAGCAGTATGGTAGTTGGTATAAAGGATTCAGGCTCTTGTCTTCAATGAAGCTCAAAATTCCTTCAGCAGTCTTATAGTCGGTGTAGAGGATTCAGGCTGTTGTACCAAGTTACAAGGTCAAGCCTGATCAAGTCAATTCAATGACCTGCCCTCCCCCCTAATTAGTGAATGACATACCATACCTCTCGACCTCCTAGTGGAAAAAATCTGGACAAAGTCTAAAATAATGGGGATACTATGGCCACAAAATAGGGATATATTTTAAATATCGCTCTTTTTAACTTAGAAAGTGGCTAGAATAACAGGATTTGTGTTTGCATGCATTTTTCTGAAGGATATGAAGTCTAAAACTCATATATATATATATATATATATATATATATATATATATATATGTGTGTGTGTGTGTGTGTGTCATTATTTAGTGACTTTGGGGCGGCCACAGTGGTGCAGTGGTTAGCATTGCCACCTCACAGCAAGAGGTTCTCCGGTTCGATCCTCGGCTGGGGTCCTTTCTGTGCGGAGTCTGCATGTCCTCCCTGTGGTCGCATGGGTTTCCTCCGTGTGCGCTGGTTTCCTCCCACATCCCAAAGACATGCTGCAGGTGGATTGGACACTCCAAATTGGCCCTAGGTGTGAGTATGTGCCTTCTGTGGAAGGTTGGGCGCCGGGCTGGCAACTCAACACTGTAAAACTCCATTGCCAAGGGGATCCACTGTGGTGACCCCTAACCGGGAAAAGCCAAAAGAAGAAGAAGAAATCATCCCTGATTTGCCAGAAAACCACAAATATTATGAGAAACAGACCAAAACTATGAGGCTAAATCTGGACAGTTGAGAGGTATGTTAAAACACACACACACAACCTACCTTCTCTTTCACACAGCAATAAATGGCTAGTTTAAATTCCAGACACACCTACTCTCTCACACAGCAATGCACACACACACACACACACACACACACACACACACACACACACACACACACTTTATCTCTCATACAAATGGAACAGCTAGTTTAAATCTCACATACATATATGCATGCATACATACACATACACAGATACACAGACAACACACACACTTTATCTCTCATATGAACAGAACGGCTAGTTTAAGTCTCACATATATACATGCATACATACATACACATACACAGACACACACACACATACACACATACATACCCTCTCTCTCAGCAGAATGGCTAGTTTAAATTCAGCACAGAAGTGCAGAATGTGTTTATATCTGCATTGGTGTGCATGCTTACGACGCATACAATGTTGTTCCTTAAAGATGAAGACAGTGCCACCGTGGATGTAAATACATTCTGCACTAGAGAGCAAAACTTTTTTTTTTTTTTTTTTTTTTTTTAATTCTTAATCATTGAAGCCTCCTGTCTAGAGTGCCCCCCCCCCCGCCACAGGGCACTAGGTGACTGCCCATATCACCTAGTGCTGGATCCAGCTCTGACCCATATGTCTGTATTAAGTGAGTAAAATGGACAGTGCATCTGAGACTGGTGAGACTATATAAAACAGTTCAATTTCATGACAGGCAACAGGAAATATTCTATAAAAAGAGAAAGTCAGTGAGAAGTTTGCAAAAGACTGGTTGTGTTCGTAAACTGTCACTCAACCAGGTGGTATAATGGCTACCTGTCAGTGGAACACAAAAGCACACTAATGTATTAGGCAACCTTATTTTTAGTAAAAAAAATAACACTAAAGGCAGGTACAGAGAGCAGACAAATCTTACAGTTTCTGGTGGGTGTAGTAATAATGGTAGATTATTCTGGAAGGGAAGTGAAGAGCAGGTAAGGTTAGCATGAGTATGCATCTGGCAGTTTGACGTTTTAGTTTAGCTTGACAGATAGTGCAGATAAAGTACTATTTGAACAGTTAAGCACAGTATGTTTTTTGGGGACATACAATTAAGTGCAGTTGCTGATTTAGAGACATATATGTTATGGGTGTAAGATGGAAATGGTGTTTTACTAGTGTGATGAAGGGAAAAGAAAAATGTATTTTAGCCATAATATTTAATATCAGTGAGTTTATTGACCACAATGTGTTTTTTTCTGTGTCCCTTAAGAGTAGCAGAATGGACTTATGACCAGATCTCTTAAATATATGTGTCGATATGATGTAGTTTCTATTCATGACAAAGTGCTAGTCCTGTAGTTGGGCCTTCTTGTTTATGGTTACCTGCCAGTTTCCAAGTCTTGTGCTACTGCAGTCTGTACCCCCCCCCCCCCCCGCACAAAGTTTTTTTCAGAATTTGCCTTTTTGGGAAGTGAAACTTCAAAGCAGTGTTGCAGTGTGTAACAGGGTCTACAGAGACTAGCCTGGAACCAGGTTGGTCTTTTTAGCCTATGGAAGTTAGCCTGTACCAAACAGAATCCATGAAGTCAAATTCAACACATCCATCTATTAGCATCCATTTTTCTCTTGTTCCTAACAGTTATAAGGCCGAGATTACAAGTGTGCCTTACATCTGCCCTCTAGTATTATGCTGAACTGTAGCTTCCACTATGAGTCACCACAGTAGTAACAGACACTCTCCATTCTCTCTTCTCTTTGCTCCTGAAGGAAAGCTGTTGAAAGGTACCCAGCGTTACACACCTTACTCCATAAATTACCTAATGGATGTTGTCCACATGTGTATGGCTTTTGTACAAATACCCCTGCAGATGGCATGCACTGGATTAATAAAATAATAATGTTTGGTGGCATTTGATTATACTTACGTGTATAATTTCACCCGTTAACCTGTTTTAACTGTCATCACTTATTTTCTGTTTTGAAGTATATATTGCTATAAGCCTGAAGTTGCAGTAACTGCTCAGAATTCAAATAGACATCGGGATCATTTATTTTGCATGTGTGGAAAAAAAAGTTTCATAAGCTGCTGACCTTATCTCCGAGTTATACCCCAAGTCCTGGAATTAAAAAGTAAAGTAAGTGAAGATTGAATCAGAATAATGGACAGATTGTAATTGTTTTTAATTTCACAGAAACATGCAGACATTGATTAAAGGTACATAAAATGGTGGCCTAGTTTAAATCATGTTGATCTCACTACAGCCAAAGCATATACTTTGTCTGAAGAAACCCACCAGTACACAGGGCTATTTCTGGGTATTCAGCTGGATGAGGTCAGTGCATTACAAAAGGCCAGCAAGTATGTTGGACCATACATTGTTGAATTACTAAAATTAGAAATAAAACTTGTAGTATATGTGCACATCTGCATGGTGTACTTGTTTTGATAAACACTGTTCTGTTAGTAGTGTGTACACTTTTGATATCTGTAAGTAGCAAACAGAATAGACTACAGCTGGTAAACATAAACTTAATTTTTCAAGTTATTGGACTTTTCCATATTAGCATGTACACAGAGGAATATGACACATATTACGCTACAAAAAAGATATGAAATGGACAAGAAAGCCTAGAAAGTAAAACTCAGCCAACAAGATCAAACCCACTCTGTGTCTCTGGAAACTACAGCAATGAGCCCTAACCCAGTGCTACTTTCCAAACATGCATCTGATACCATTAACCTTGTTTTGGAGGAAACCTTGGGAATGTCTCAAAGCAGTGTAACTGCTGAGATGATCAAAGCTGACATATATAGATACTTACAGTCTCAGACAAAGCACCGTACTAAATTAATGGAAAAAAGGTAGTTAAGTGTGCAGCTGTATTACCTGTGTATCAAGGAAAGCTGTATATGGGCTACATAAGATAAACAGCGATAACGTAGAGGAATAGTTGACAATAATGTGATAATTTTATTTTTAATTTCTTTTTTCTAGTCAATGATGGTGCAGAAAAGTCCATTACTAGGCACAAATGCTTGTTTTCCTGTCTGATGTGGGAACATTAATCTTGTTAAGTGACGTGCTGACAGTCGCACAACTTTGGAGAGAGATACTGAAGGAATCAAACCCAGACCTACTTGCTGAAGCTTGTCAGTAGTTGACAGCCACAGACATCTTCTCTGTGCTACTAATATAAAGATGAACCATTGCCCAATAGTGTTTCTCTTTCCATGTACATAAAAAATGATAGCATAAGTCCAGTTGGAATATAGTACTTATCCCATAGGAATATATGTTTCTTACTACATCCTAACACATTTCCAACCAGCTTTTCTTTTTCATTAACCCTTGCTTAAGTTCCAAGTTTAAGAGTCGGTGTTATCAGGAAGAATTATCACCTGGTTCTTTTGAATTCTTGCCTGATTGTTTGCTTTGCTCTCACTCAGAAGTAAAAAAAAAAAGTTTGCATTTCATCACATTCCTTAAAATATTTATTAAGATTATATTAAGTTACAGTAAAAAGAAAGCTTTCAGTGATCAAAATGGACTCCTTGCTTTATTGATAATGTACTCTGCAAATTTATTTGTTATTTTAAACTCTTATATGGGTTTTTGCAACCTGCATACAGTTGTAAGGATGTCAGCATTTGACTATGACCTTGGCTCTAGTCTTAGTTTATTTTCATTTTTTATTTGCACAGCATTTTCATAAGTCAGAAATAGTCTGCATGCCACAAACTACACTTTAAGCAAAACTGCTTGTTCATTGGGTTAAAATTTTGAAATAACATTTCTTTGCTTCTTAATCAGAGTACTGATGCACTGAGTCTGTGCTGACTGCAACTCAAACACATTTACTAATATATG
>NC_056729.1:1708786837-1708819337 GCF_019279795.1 Protopterus annectens | reverse complement strand
ATCCTGACAAAGATATCTCTGCAGAGGCCTAGCATTTACTTCATTTTTATGCCTTTTAATTTGGTCAGAAACCCTTTGAACCTTCTGCAGCCAGTGAGTCCAAGTTTGTTTCCCCTTAATGTGACATTCTGGTACACTTTTTAAGTAAGTGTCTGTTAATTTGTTTTTTTGTTTTCGCTTCAAGCCCAAATGGCTGATTAAAGTTTATTGTTGGCTGAGGAAGTGAAAAAGGAAATAGAAACTTCATATTATTTTCTTCGAGTTGATAACTGAATAGATGCAAACTGTAGTTGTAATCTCACTAATAAGGTCAGTCTTGTTTGACCTGCTTCCATTACAGTGTGACAGAAACCTGCAATATACTATGCCCAAAAAAAATCAATTGCCTTTGAGAATTAAGCCATCCTAAACTCATGTGCTTCCCTTATACCACGGTGTAAAATAAATTTGCCTTTCATCTATATCTTAATTAACATGGAACAATATTTCCACCCCATAGTATGTCTAATAACATCTGCTTGAATGCATGTTTCTTCCTTGATTAGAGTACCCACACTTCTGTCATGGATGTCTTTCTGAAATATTCACTGAAAATCATGATTTTTTTCTGAAGTTCAAAACCTTACTGGTTTGGGTGTCGTTCTTCATGTTACTACTGTTATCAGTTTTAAATATCCTTCATTTCCTTTGTAAATGCACACACACTCTCTGTGTTGTATATATATATATATATATATATATATATATATATATATATATATATATATGTGCTTGTGCGTATGTATGTGTTTAGGTTCTCATGTTCATGGCCTAGAACAGTAATATAACAGCAGATACCCCAAAATGGATCCCCAAGAAATAATGGTTTTGACATCATTTCATCATAAGTAGTTATTGTTCAGATTACTACCACCGTAATAAATGGTATTCAAACTATAGGCTCATGTACAAATGATACTCTACTCTGTCTGTTTGATCGTTTGATTGATATCTGTGTAGTGGGATAGTGGATAAATATAAATCAGGTTTTTACAGCTAAGAAACTTACAGAAGTGCAAGGTACTCCTACATTTGGAGACATCACAGTATGTTGATACAAGGGATAATTCACCTAGAATTACAAGTGACAAAAGTAAACACATAAGAGTGAGTATTTTAAACACGTCACTCTGTCGTTGTAGAAGAGAAGTACAGTACTTATGGTACCACCGACTAAGAATATACAAACTTCATAGACACATTAGTGTTAAGTCTACATATCAACATTCTGTATATACAAATTAGTACCAGCATTACTACGTCTAGTTATATAGTTATGAAATCATAAGTTGTTGACGACAAACGAAGAATTCCAGTTTTACCGAAGCATTCTGTAATATCTACAAAGCATGGCATAGCCGACTATTCTTAATATTTCTCTACCTTTTGCATAACCTGTCTTACTGTAGAAGAAAGGTTCATAATTATGATTGTGGTCTGTTGCATGCAGTCCATTTCCACTGAACAAACAAGACAAATTGCCATTCACAAATAACCATAAGCAATCCCAGTGCTATGTCAGAGGTTATCCCAGCATACTTACATTATGTAGAAATTTTAAAATAAAGATGTGTGGATATGTATTACCTGGCACTGTATGCATACTAGGATTTGTCAGGCTTTCTAGAAATAAGCTGCTCAGTCAATGTAGCTGCTGATGTTTGTATTTCAGCAGGAAAGTATTATGTTTTGTTAACACTGCAGTTATCATGACAGAGTGAGCAAAAGTCTGGTAATTTTCGGATGCTTGGGGCATCCAGCGTGTATCCCAGTGCAGGTCATTAACACATCAGAGCAAACATTATTGACAGCTGTGGGGAAGAAAATTAGAAAAGTGGCTTAAGTAACATTCACAGTAGACATGAATAACAAGTTTGGATAAATAGGTATTGTTTCTGCTGTGCAGAACTAAATCATTGCCTTGCTCAACAGTCCTTAACACTTACTCAGCATGTGTCCTTTAAGAAATGGATAAATAACTTTGTTGAATTGTTCTATAAAAGTAATTACATCTAAGATGATGCTTTCTTATTAATCATTTTGTATGATATTAACAGCTATTTAAGGTAATCATCTGTTTTTTGGATGGCTGACAGTCACCAGCAGTAAATTACCAACGATGGAGGTATGCTTACCCTAACTTTGTGTGTGTTTGTGTGTGTGTGTGTGTGTGTGTGTGTGTGTGTGTGTGTGTGTATATGAGATATGGAGTTAATAATATAAAATAATGAGAAATATGGGGCTCTGAAGGGGACCGATCTGGTGCAGTACTCTCCAGTTTACATTCCATTGAGTCACTGACTTGATATTCTGTGAATCGTTGCATGTTTTTATGCGGTAGCTGCTTGGGTATCATTATGCAGTATTGTTGCATTGTTTTGAATGGCCGTTTCAGATGTTGTACAAAGTTCAGTTACTGAGTTGTGGTTTATTAGATGGTGACTTGGGTATTGTGGCTTGGATAACTTTCTCTTTTTCATTGGGGGGTAGTTTATAGAACCTAAAAGTTAAATCTGGAAAGTCTGTTATCACTGACATATGTTTATATTTGCATGGTCACTCTTAGTGAATTGTGGAGATTTAAAATATCGAGGCTGATATGGAAACAGACTCCAGCCAATCATTTTTTATAACCTGTTGCTAACTTCATGATTGCCCCTTTTGCAGTGGCTGTCCTGTCATTTTCAGTTGTGAATTTCTCGTGTGTTTTGTCCAGCCTAACAGCCATGCGCAAACATCACTACCATTTGCAGTAATGGTACAGTGCATCCACGCCCGCTCTGTGAAGAAATACATTGTTACTCTGTCTATGGCCTTAACACATGAGTTTCATTTTACACACTTTGCTATCCACTAACATCTTATTTTATGTATGCTGTTATCCTTGAAAATCTTGTGAATATTCCTGTTATTGTTCTGAAAATTTCTGTTTTACTTTGTAAGTCCAGCCTTGGCTTCCTTTGTATCATTTCAGGCCTCCTCATATTGATGGTTTTGACACTGGATCCATCTGTCTGTCTTTTGACATGTTTAGCCTAAAGTCCTTGTGCTGCCATGAAAGGTTTGAAATACTATGCCTTCACTAAGTTTCTTCCAGGATTTTGCCTGATGTGTGCCTTGCATTCCATGCCATTAATGACCCTGTCTTCACTGGTGTGCCTTGCATTCCATGCCATTAATGACCCTGTCTTCACTGGTGTGCCTTGCATTCCATGCCATTAATGACCCTGTCTTCACTGGTGTGCCTTGCATTCCATGCCATTAATGACCCTGTCTTCACTGCAGAGTGGAGTACCAGGCTTTTGCCTGATGTGTGCCTTGCATTCCATGCCATTAATGACCCTGTCTTCACTGGTGTGCCTTGCATTCCATGCCATTAATGACCCTGTCTTCACTGGTGTGCCTTGCATTCCATGCCATTAATGACCCTGTCTTCACTGCAGAGTGGAGTACCAGGCTTTTGCCTGATGTGTGCCTTGCATTCCATGCCATTAATGACCCTGTCTTCATTGGTGTGCCTTGCATTCCATACCATTAATGACCCTGTCTTCACTGGTGTGCCTTGCATTCCATGCCATTAATGACCCTGTCTTCACTGCAGAGTGGAGTACCAGGCTTTGCCTGATGTGTGCCTTGCATTCCATGCCATTAATGACCCTGTCTTCACTGGTGTGCCTTGCATTCCATGCCATTAATGACCCTGTCTTCACTGCAGAGTGGAGTACCAGGCTTTTGCCTGATGTGTGCCTTGCATTCCATGCCATTAATGACCCTGTCTTCACTGGTGTGCCTTGCATTCCATGCCATTAATGACCCTGTCTTCACTGGTGTGCCTTGCATTCCATGCCATTAATGACCCTGTCTTCACTGGTGTGCCTTGCATTCCATGCCATTAATGACCCTGTCTTCACTGGTGTGCCTTGCATTCCATGCCATTAATGACCCTGTCTTCACTGGTGTGCCTTGCATTCCATGCCATTAATGACCCTGTCTTCACTGCAGAGTGGAGTACCAGGCTTTTGCCTGATGTGTGCCTTGCATTCCATGCCATTAATGACCCTGTCTTCACTGCAGAGTGGAGTGCTGACATTTCCTTTATCTTCACTAATCAGATAACTCCACTTACAGAAGAACTGAGAACTTCAGTCTCCACCAGCACATAAATAAAGCACTCTAGAGGAGCAAATGCACTTCCCGGTGGCTACCTCACCTTGGAAACACCTTTCTACTGCAAGTTAAACAGTGAAGCACCCTATCATAGTTAATGTTAAACTTGAATGATTGTATGTGTAGCAATAAACTGAATCTGGGATCAACCTGCTTTGCCCTTCTTGAGTGTGTGTGTGTGTGTGGGGGGGGGGGGGGTACAGCCTGAGACTGGGTGTTGGCAAGATGCAAATAGTCTTATGACTCAGTTGCCATGTATATCCCCTGATTCTATAATCCTTACCTCCATTACCATGCACAGTGCTGTGCCTGATGTTCTGGACCTAGTATGAATGCATGCTTATGCGTACCAGAGAATCGCAGTCTGAGGCCCAGAACGTAGCAGTTGCAGGACCTGGCCAATCCCCAGGTGGTGCTGCTCGCAGCTGGACTTTGCAAGTACCCTCCTCAAGAAATGGGAATGCCAACAATGGCTACTCACCAGGATACTGCCTCAGAGCCTAGGTCACTAAACAAATGCAGGTCATCTGGACATAATGTGGTCCACAGCCCTATGTGCCACAAAGTCAACACCCCAGGTTCCAGAATCCCAATTACAGCTTATTTTTTGTGTCAGATGTAAGAACCTTTACTGTCTGAATAATTTTCTCTTTTATACACTTATTCTGTGTTTTTTGACACACTAATGGAAGTTGCGCCATTTTACTTTTCATGTATGCAAATAGGATTATTTCTCTTTCTGACATAGGTTTTCAGTCAGTGACTTGTCAAAAAATAAGTTTCTGCCCTTCTCTTGTCCACAACTGTTTCTCATACTGAACTCCATCTTCCCTGACATTCTGAACCCTATCACTTATCGAGATATTATGTTTGTTTTTTATTTATGCATTTGTAATGACAAGAACTCAAGCACTGTTTTAGGCACATCATTATAAAGTATGAAGGACGGACGACGCAGTTAAGTGGCAAACTGTAGAATGCAAACCTCAAGAGTTGCATAATAACAAAAAAAAAAAAAGCAAGTGCAGTCTAGTGGTAATTTACTGTGGTTAATTAACCCAGTGCAAATAAAAAAAGGCAGTAAAAGCAGTGTTATAGAGACAGAGGCTTGTAAATAGTGAAAAAACTGATGATCATAGCATTGGGAGGAGAAGTGGAAAGTGAACCTTAGGACCAGGCCAGGCAAGCAGGTGTTTGTAGATATGAGGAATTTCTGTAAAACCCTTAAAAGTGTCATTGAGGTTACGGGCCCTTAGCCGTGATTACTTTTGCTTCACAGTGAAGCCAGTTGAGATGACAACAGTTCTTACTAGATGAAGGAGAAAAAAAAAACAGAAAAGTGATCACAGCTGAGGTGTAAAGGGATGAAGTGGAGAGAATACATTATGCCACATTCAGTGGTCCAGCAAACATACATGACTAGCATGCTTGTATGCCCAGACGATTTTTCAGAGCAGCCGCAAGTAGAGGTAATAGAAATGAAGGGTGTTTAGCAGGATGAAGTGAAAGGTGCGCCAGTTGGCTGGTTGCATTATTGCAAGAGAGCCAATAATTTGCTCAGAGCACTTGTGGCCTTTGCCTCAGAGACTAGGCAATGTAAATGAATTAGCTGCTCAAAGAACTGGAGACATCTGACATTAGTCTTATTTCTCCCTGTACATCTTTTTTTTCTCTGCAGGTTCATTTTTGGTGATATTTAAAAAAAACCTGTTGGTCTAAACTCTTCAAGAAACTGAAGATATCGACATTTGACTTTCCACCATGCCTCTTGGTTTACACATACATCTAGAAAAATATTGTTTTTTTTTTTCTACAATCAGAAGTACTTCATTAAATGCAATGTTATCAGTTTGTTGGTTGAATTAATGAAAGTTCATAGGTTGCTACTAGGCTATATGCCCTTGAGGGCCATTTAAAGTCTAGACAAACTTCCCATTCCAAAGATAAGAATCAAACCCTGTACCTTGTACTTATTGGGTAACCACCTTAACCATTATGTCAAATCTGGTACAAGGATATGCCCCCCTTGATGGGACTCAAACTCAGAATCCCTGGCATAAGAGGCTAATGCCTTATCCATTAGGCCACTTGGGCCTGTTTTATAATAGGAGAGCGACTGCAGTGTATTTTTTTCAGCAGTGAAAGCCTGAGCTGCAAGAATAGTTGTTTTTAACTATTCACGGCCCATTTGCTCAAATTACGAGATGAGCAGCTGTCTGGCACAGCCTAAAGAAAATTTAACGAAAAGATAATGTAAAAAAGGTGGAGGAAGACATTTCAAATTTGTGCTGAAAGTGACTTGGTTAAAAAAAAACATCAGAATCACCGTTTTATTGATTTCTTTCTACTGAGTGTTTTTAGCAAATTTATGAAAAACTGCCTTCTGCTTCTATATGGTCTCTTATGAATGCAGTTCCTAATTACTGTCTAAACAATGCTAACAGCTGACGCGTAACAAAAAAAAATAAAAGATTCCAAAGAGCTAACCAATGCAGATTGACAGTGACAATAACTGCTGAAGTAGGCACCTGTGGTTCCTGGAACGATATTGCAGAAAATGTAATGTTCCAGTGCCTGATTGCACTTCATGTTATTGCAATACAGCGTGGGTCCCAGGAAAACGCTAACATCGCCAAAAGTTTGGAAGTTGTACGACTCCCAAAACATTCTTTTCATTTTATTGTTTTGTTAATTACTGTTTAAAGTTTAATAAGTCACTTCAGCAGGAGGGTCCCCAAATGGCTTATTTCTGCACAAACACTTGGCCCTGTGTGACTTCGGTATTACGTAGTCTTTATCTTTGTGGGAATGTTTAGTTTGTTGTTAGAACTTGTCATTTTTATGACTTTGGAAACAAAACCAGTGAGTCGGCAAATAATTTGTGATGCACTCTTCTTTTAGAGTATAAATGGAGGTTAATGCATTAGCTCAATGAGGGAAGTGGGATTAATTCAAAGTTTAGTACTGTGATGTAATAACCCTGTGCTTAAATTAGAGAAAAAATGATATAGCAAGCTTATTCAAAGCCAACTCTCATCGCAGGGACACTTTATTTATTTTTATTTTTCTTTGTATTTGTATATGATTTGTGCTAGGTTGACAGGAACAGGTGGTCAGTAATCTTGGTACCAGCTGTTTGTGAAGGGTGCTTTTGACATAGCAGATTGGAAGAAACTCAGAATGGATAGAAGTCAGTCCTGCGTACCAGAAGGGGAGATCATATCATTTTAATGAAGTCACTTTAGCTGAAAAAAAAACTAATTGTGAATAAATAACACTGAATGCTACTTTTATTTAAAAAAACTACAGAAACAAATAAAAAACTGCAGCACAATTTGTTTTCTATTCTCTCATTCTTTTTTTTAAATCTTTTGATGGAGCTTGTGCTTAGAAGTATGCATGAAATGCCTTTGCGAAATTGCTTGAGCAAACGTAGTCCATTAAAAAAAGATGAAAGGCCCAACACTGATCACCATTTGTCATATCATATCATTGCCGGTGCAATTTCTAAATGTGAGACAGCAGTGATTCACTTGTTTTGGGAGATTTCTCCCTTCTTTGATATGTAGAACCGGCATAAGGAGCAGAAATGTCTTTTTCCTGTTTTTCGTAGGTGCATACTAGGCTAATGACCACCAGGGCCTTTTAAGTCTACTTGTGCATCCCAAATCTCTGACAGTTTCTGGTAGACTTGATAAGTGTAAGCAGGGGCCTGGGAGATGAAGCGTTTACATGTCTTTGCCCATTAGAGACATAGGGTACCAAACCAGGGATGAATTTCCTGTTCCCTATTCAATTGTCCCTAATGCACTTGAATTGGGTTAGGGATGAATTCTGCCCCAAATAGATGGAGAGCCTGTTCCAGAGAAGGGGTGGTCTCTGGGATGCATACCTGTCTCTCCAGCAGGTCCTATTTGTATCACAGGCAAGGTTTAAGTCTTTAGAACGGGTAATTCTGGTGCTGTTTATTTTGCAGATAAGCAAGAGGTCCATCGGGGTGATGTCTGACAATGCCTTAACATGCAAAGCATAAGATCTCCCCTCAACAGCCTGTGTGAGACAGACTACAGGGATAGGACTGTAAGGCGATCTGCATAGGACATGTTACTTACACCCTGCATTCTTTTAGTGAGGAACCTCTGTGGATGTTCCAATTGTTGGATATACCTGGTAAAGTATACCAAAGGGGCACTTTACTCAGTAATAGGTCTGGTGAGTGCTGAATGCAGTGGAACACTGACCTCCCTGGATCTAGATGCCATACCTTTGTTTATAAGTTGTACAACACAGACTGATATCCTCAGTACTGTAGACTTGTGATGGTCAAAGGCTAGATTAATGTCTGTGTGTCCCCAGATCCCTGACTGCTGGCTCTACTCTTAGGAGTGTGTTGTCAATGTGATAATTACTAGGGGGGATGACTTCCCATAGGATACTATTATGCATTTCTTGGCATACAGTTTTACTCCATGGCTCTGATACAAGTTATTTGTCTGTGACAGCCCTGCTTGGAGAACATTAGTGTCGGGGTGGGGGGATTCTATGACTGCTCCTAATTTTCAGTCGTCTGCAAATTTAGTCATCCAGAGGCCCTTGGCATTGGCCTTAACATCAGAGAAGTAAATGCCAAAAAGGTGCATTTTTAGGACCAATCCCTGCAGAATTTCACTTGTGACTGGCCTTGCAAAAGAGGTTGTCTCTTTCTCCAGGTTTTGTGACCATAGACATAGTTAGTATGTTAGTATATTTAAGTAAGAGGGTGGGAGGGTGGAGTCCCCTCGTCAGGGTGCAGGAGGCTTGTTACCTAGCACCTTCCCTGTCAAAAAAGTGTTTTTTTGTTGGGGGTATTCAGAAGTGGATGTGGCTATCAGTGTTATTTCTTCTGTGAAGGTGGTTTCAATTAAAGGATCTTCAAAAACTGCTGTGTCCTTCTGATGTTCAGAATTAAAAAAAACAACAATTTCAAAACCTCTTGTACGAACATTGCACACTGAGAAAATAAGCAAGGTAAATATTATTATTGGCATCTCTCTATGTGCAGCCCAGTTGTGCATGCCAGTGCTGAGGTTAGTGCTGCTTCCTTAAAACCTTTCTGATCAAGTTCCTCTTATGCCCTCCTCTGTATCTATCAGTGAAACCATCCACATACGTTTTACAGCACCCCGTGCTCTTAGCTGATCTCATTTAAGAAGTGCAGTGCAGCAGTTTGCAGTATTGAGTTGCACTTGAGGACCAGAACTGAATTTACCAGCTGTCAGCTACAGATAGCATTGTAACGACCGAACCAGTTTATCTTCTTGTAGTGCTAACATCCACCTAAGTGATAAGCCAAAAACTGTCCGATAAACGACAAAAAGCTTTTTAGCAAAATAAATAAATAATAAATAAACAAAATAAAAAAAAAACAATCCTCTTTTCTCCAGATGTCTACTGTGATGACAGAAATGTCCCAATGCAGTGCTGTCTTAATCATGAAAAGCACAACAGTATCAACATGTATGGGATTCGTTCAGCCTTAATGTTTGAAACTGCAAAATTTTCAGTTCGGTATGTACCTGCACAAATGGGATGGGCCACAGTTCCTGCTTGTGAAGTGCAAAGACACAGGACTAAGAAGTTAAGCCTCCCCACACATCCCATATATGGGGTGGGGGAGACAAATTTGTACACAACAAGTAGCTGCCGCACAGTCATTTTAACTACTTTAGTTTAATTTATTACTTCTACTAACTGCTTAAATGTGCTTTCTTACCCCTGAATTTATGCTATAGATTGGTGCTTATCTCCACATGTTACATGACTGGACTTTTACCATTTTGTTACTGTATGTCTCGTGCATACTGTACATTGTTTGGAGCTTTTCTACTCAGATCTCCACCGAAAATGGGCCCTTGGCTCAGTTGGACCAACCCAATTAACGAATGTCAAATAAATAAACTGCTGTACCACGAAGGTAACAATTTGATAGCTGCTTATATATTGTGAGCCTTTAGATGTTCTTCGTGTTTCACTGTTGCAATCATCACACTTGGGTTGTCTGCCTGCAGGTAGCTCTCAGTCGGCCCTCTTCCATGATGTCGGGTCGTCAGGGATATAAAACATGCAGCCGACACCATTACATCAGCTTTTCTTGCTGCGCGGGTGCCCGAAGCAGAAGCGGTTTGCAAGTGCCAGTCGGCCGCTACCTGAAATTTTCATTTTTTGAGTTTCAAACCTGAAGTCTTCTACAGCTAACTACCCCGTTGGGGATTCTTTTTTCTTGCTCTAACCGATGTCAGAAAAAGTTAACAATTGTCTTGCCTGTGGAAAGCAAATACCTCATAAAGATTTTCATCCTTACTGTGTCACCTGTTTAGGCCCAGACCATGACGTTCCTCACTGTCGGTTTTGTGCCTTGTTTAACACCCAAACTATTCGTCGTTGGCCTATCTTTGTTGCTAAATTCTCTCGCTCTCGTTCTCCGTATTCCAAAATGGCTTCAGTAAGCCATCCGACTACCAATTTTCTGAAAAAAGAAGTAATGATAAAGACAGAGACGGATCACATAGGTCCAAAACCGCCGACAATGCCTCCGTTAAGCTAGTTGCTAGTCCGCCGGTACTCAGTGAGGTGCCTTTGCAGTCCCTGATACCCACTTCTACAGATTCACAGGCCTCTGATGAGACCTATTCGGAGTCCGGTATGCCGCAAGATGATGCTTCGATTATGGAACCTGCAGATGTCTCTACCTTGGATGGGTCTGGAGCCGCTGTGCAGGCACTGGCTTCTGAGGGTGTATTCCAACCTTCTGATGTTCGTATTAAACCTACTACTTTGTTTCAGACTAAAACAACTGAGTTTCTCAGGCCCAGAGTTCGCACTACGCCTAGAAAACTGACGACAAAGTGCATGCTCAAGCTCACATGCCACAAAAACAAATGCTTAGAATGGCTGAAGACCTTATTACTCTTATCAGGGGAAGCCAGCCTTCCCCTCTAAAAGACAAAGAATTGATTTCCATTCTGATTCAACAGACCATGAGTCCGATGACTCTGATCCCTCTGATTACCAGGACATACCCTTATCTACCTATGAGGATTCAGATGCAGAGGATTCCATTCCCTCTGCCTCCCCTCCAGAGGACTTTTCTTTTGGGGAAACCTTGCATACCTTAAGAGAGCATTTCCACTGGGAATGCCAGGACTACCACAGTCCAAGAAGAGACTCAGAGAATTTTTAGACTTGCCTCACCACAGTCCTCTAGCTATACCCCCTGTCCTAGATATTGTAGATGATGTTTTCATGGAGTCCAGTCTTAGTCCTGATACTTTACCACCAGCTCCTAGAAAGCCTGACAGGTACTACATTGTTCCTGACTCTCACAAATTTCTATTTAAGAATTCCACTGCAGATCCAGAGACCATTTCCCAGGGAGCTAAAGGCATTAAGGCTACTACAGCCAAAAATCTTACCTCTTCGGACAGGGATTCGAGGGCTCTAGACAGATGGGGCAAGAAGGTATATACCTCTGCAATTCTTGCCATCAGGGCTTTAAATTGCCAGTTTCAAATGGTGAAGTACCAACAGCATATTATGGAATTAATTAAACAAAAAATGTCATTGTTTCCAGATTTTGCAGAAAATAAAGATTTACAAGAGTTACTGCATTCTGCAATCCAAGTCAGTAAACATGCTTTGCAGTGTGGTTTTGATGCCTTAGAAGCATCTTGTAGGGCTGCTGTCACTGGGTCTGTACTGAGAAGGCATGTTTGGCTGAAGGAACAAATCTTGCCAAACCATGTCAAAGCAAAATTACTAGATGCTCCATTAAACCAGGAGCGTTTGTCTGGCACAAAAGCAGAAGAGGTTCTTAAACAGACGGAGGAAAAAGCTAAATCTATGCAAACTGTTAAATATTTCTTACAGGTACAGCGACCTAGATTCAGTAGGCATTGATCTTCTAAAAAGTGGTCCTTTCCAGTCCCTACCAGGTCTTCTCAGCCCAAACCCAGGGGCAACAGACTACCAAGGCTACAGTCTCAGGGTATGCAGAGATCTAAACAATGGAGTGCTCCCCCCTCAAAAACAGGGAGTGGTAAGCCCCCACCCCCTTATGGAAAAAATTCACAATGACTTGTCTGTCATCCTTCCCAGCCATGCCCAAGTACTTGCACCCCTAGGAGGAAAACTCGCCCTGCATGCAAAAAACTCAATGTCCATTACACAGGACTGATAGGTCCTAAGCATTGTATCCCAGGGATACAGATTCTGCTTCCACTCACTGCCAACCCCAAGCGAGTTGCCAGACCTTCCTCCAAACCAGTGGGCAGAGGCTCAAAAGCAAGTACTTTCTCTTCTCAGTATCAGGGTTATTCAACCTGTTCCAGTAGAGCAAAGAGTACAGGGTTCTACTCCAGACTTTTCCTGGTGCCCAGAAAAAAGTGCTCTTGGCACCCTATCCTGGACCTGTCCATTCTCAACACCTTCCTGGTGGTCCCAAAATTCAAAATGCTTACACTACAACATCTGCTTTCTATGCTAGCCAAAGACTCCTGGCTAGTCACCCTAGACCTAAAAGAAGCTTATCTGCACATCCCCATAAGGGAATCTTGCAGGAAATGTCTACATTTCAGGGCAGGCTCTATGCACTTCTCTTTGGCTTATCTAGTGCGCCCAGGGTATTCACAAAGTGCCTGGCTCCAGCCATTACATACTTCAGGCAGAGAAATATTCAAATTTATCCATACTTGGACGATTTCCTGATTCAGGCGGACAGTCAGGAATTGCTACTTCAGCACTTGGCATTTGTAAAGAGACTTCTAACTTCTCTGGGGTACACCATCAATGAAAAGAAATCACATCTGGTGCCCAGCCAAAAGACTGTATTCCTGGAAGCAAGCTTGAACACAACTTTCCAGATGGCATTCCTTACCCCAAAAAAGCAGGTTTATTTGACAAACTACTTCAAACTAATGGCCACCAGAACCCAGCTATCTGCAAGTAAAATACTGCAAGCCCTAGGATTCATGGCCTCATGCATTCTACTAATTCCATAAGCAGGACTGCATATGAGGAAACTTCAGTGGTAATTAAAAAGTCTCTGGTGCCAACATTCTCAGGACCTGGAAACAATTATTGCTATCATTCCTTGTCTAAGGGCAGAGTTCCTTTGGTGGGCAGAGGCTTGCAACCACAACAAGGGACTCCCTTTCACTCAACCCCTCACCTCCCAAACCATGACAACAGGCGCATCAGACTATGCATGGGGGGCTCACATGGCTGGCAAATGCATTCAAGACAAATGGAGCCCAGGACATATTCACCTACATATCAATCAAAAAGAAATATTAGCTGTACAGAGTGCTCTGACAGCCTTCAAAAACCTTATCCTTCCAGGACAACTCTTGATAAAGACAGACAACACCACAGTTATGTGGTACATAAATAAGCAGGGGGGAACTCATTCCTACCCACTCTGCAGGTTAGCCATGGCCCTGTGGAACACAGCCTTGTGCAACCAAGTGCACCTGCAAGCTCAATTCCTGCCAGGCAAACAAAATTCACTGGCAGACGACTTAAGCAGAAATCTACTGGACCCACACATGTGGAAACTGGAAACCAACTCATTCAAACTTCTAACCCTCAGGTGAGGGACACCAAAGGTGGACCTCTTTGCCTCCCCCCAAAACCATCAATTGAGCAATTGAGCAAATTTTGCACCAGAAATCCCCACAGCCAAGCATGAAAAGTGGATGCCCTATCCTTTACATGGGAAAACCTCTCAATTTATACCTTTCCCCCTCTGCCCCTCCTCTCAAAAGTACTACTCAAGATCAAACAGGACAAATCAAGGACAATCCTTATTGCACCGGACTGCCCCCGCCAGCACTGGTACCCACTCCTACGCAGTCTGGCAGCAGTGCCACCCTGGCACCTACATCAGACCCCCTCCCTGCTGTCCCAGCAGGAGGGACAGATTTTGCATCCTCAGCTGCAAACCCTGAACCTTACAGCTTGGCTTATTCCCTGAATACTCCACCAGCAACCCTCAGCAAACAGGTGCTGGACATCATCCTTGAGGCCAGACGGCCTAGTACTAGGAAATCCTATTCAGAAAAATGGAAAATATACTGTTCTTGGAGCCAGTCTCAAGGAAAGGGCACAGCCGTGCCCACCTTACCTCAAAGCCTAGATTACCTAGCAGAGCTGCTCCTCAAAGGCCTACCCTTTTCTTCTATAAAGATTCATGCCTCGGCCATCTCAGCTCATTATAATACTGAGCCACCTCTCTTTTCTCACCCTCTGGTCAAACGGTTCCTGATAGGAGCTAACAATTTAAGACCCCCTGCCTGGGACCTTAACTTTGTACTAGAGAAGCTCATGCTTCCCCCTTTTGAGCCTGCTGCTACAGCACAGTAAAAATTCATCTCTTGGAAAACAGCCTTACTTCTAGCCATCACTTCAAGAAGAGTGTCTGAGTTACAGGCACTAATGGCTGTGAAACCCTTCATTATTTTCCATGCTGACAGGTTTTGCCTCAGGACTAACCCATCTTTTATGCCCAAGGTGGTATCCAGTGTGGCTCTAAACCAAACCATCCATTTACCAACCCTTTTTCCCTAATCCTCAGAATAAAGGAGAAAGGATCCTGCACTCCTTGGATGTGCACAGACAGCTCAGGTTCTACTTTGACAGGACTAAGCCTTTCAGAAAATCTGACCAGCTGCTAGTCAGCTTTGCTACAGGGGTAAAGGGCAAGGCCATTTCAAAGCAAACCATTTCCAAATGGATAGCACACTGCATCCATTTCTGCTACAAGCACCATGAAAAACCTACCCGACAGGGGATCAGAACTCATTCCTCTAGGGCTATTTCAACCTCTACAGCATTTCTTAAGGGAGTCCCTACCAGGGACATCCAGGAAGCTGCAACCTGGAGTTCTGTACACACCTTCACCAAACATTACCACTTACCTGTCTTTTCTAAATCCAGAGCTGGATTTGCCACAGCAGTCATACAAGGCCTGCTAGCCAGCCCTACTATTTCTTGACTGCCTCCACCCTTCCGCAGCTTTGGGAATCAACCCAAGTGTGATGACTGCAACAGTGAAACAAAAAGAACATAGTACAGTTGTGTACACTTACCATAAATGTAGATGTTCGAGTATATTCACTGTTGCAGCCCTGGTTACCCTCCCTCCAGCTCCCTGACTCTTTTATGCTTTCTACCTATCCTACTTTTGGCCATATCTTATGGCTATGGTATTTACATTTTACTGGAGGTGTTCTACACCATGTAATTGCTTCCTATTTTGGGGGCTCCTGACATCTGCGGCAAGAAAAACTGATGTAATGGTGTCAGCTGCATGATTTGTACCCCTGACAACCTGAAATCATGGAAGAGGTGATAGCATCCGATGCAGAAATCCCAAGTCTCTGGTATTTGGGCCAACTGAGGGCTACTTGCAGGCAGGATAACCCAAGTGTGATGACTGCAACAGTGAATACACACAAACATCTACATTTATGGTAAGTGTACACGAATGTACTTTCTCCAGTGTGGTTCGGTTCTGTAAATGACTATACTTCAGTTTTTAAACATGGTCAAGTAAAGGTAAGGGGTGCCATATAACTGATGTGTATGGCACCTCTCTGCTGGTTGGGAATATGGCAGCTTATCTGATTGAAGTTGTGGTGGAAGAAGCCAGTGACAACTCTGACACAGTGACAGAGGCTGATTATAGGTTCATAGGTAAGTACAGGCAATCAGTCTGCATATCATTTCAAGTCTAGCCAAAAAAAAAATATTTAGATGCTCCCTCTAACATCAAGAACGGCAAGACAAGATTCCAAGGGAGAATTTGAGGCCAACCTTCCACTTATCCAGGTTTACCTTAAAGGTGCAAAGGGTGCTACTGTGTTTGAAGTGTAGTATAAATTTGCTCCAGCGGTGAGGGATACATTGTCATATGACTGTATCAGGTCATGTCTTATTTATCTGCTGATGAAGGTTGTGCTCCTTTAACTGAGTATTCCAGGTACCATTAGATGTTCTTCGTGTTTCACTGTTGCAGTCATCACACTTGTTTTATCTGCCTGCAGGTAGCCCTCAGTCGGCCCTAATACAGGAGTCTTAGAATTTCTGCATCAGATGCTGTCACTTCTTCCATGACGTCAGGTCGTCAGGGGTATAAAAACAGGCATCCGATGCTATTCCGTCAGTCTTTCTTGCCGAGGAGGAGCCTAAAGCAGAAGCAGTTCACAAGTGTCGGCCGTCTGCTACATGAAATTTTAATTTTTAGAGTTGATAATCCTGAAGTCTTCTAAAGCTAAGTACCCCACTGGGGATCCTTTTCTCTTGCTCTAACCAATGTCAGAAAAAGTTAACAATTGTCTTGTCTGTGGAAAGCAAATACCTCACAGAGATTTTCATTATTAATGGGTCACTTGTTTAGGCCCAGACCACGATGTCCTTCGCTGTCAGTTTTGTGCCTTGTTTAATGCCCAAACCATTTGTCGTTGGGTTATTTTTGTTGCTAAATTCTTTCGCTCTCGATGTTCTTCATGTTTCACTGTTGCAGTCATTACACTTGGGTTATCCTGCTGGCAGGCTACCCTCAGTCAGCCTGAATTCCAAAGTCTAGGTCCGGTGTCGGTTGCTGTCGCCTCTTCCCTGACGTCAGTGTGCCAGGGGTATAAAAGATGCAGCCGATGCCATTTTCTTCAGTCTTTCTTGCCGCGCGGTACCTGAAGCAGAAGCAGTTCACAAGTGTTGGTCAGCCGACTCCTGAGATTTTCGTGTTCGAATTTCAGATCCAAATTCTTCTTTAAAAGCTAAGTACCCCGTTGGGGAAAACTTTTTTCTTGCTCCGGACCGATGTCAGAAAAAGTTAATAATTGCATTTCTTGTGAGAAGCAAATACCTCATAAGGATTTTCATTCTTACTGTATTCCTTGCCTAGGCCCTGACCACGACATTGCTTGTTGTCGGTTTTGTGCTAAATTTAACCAGCGCACTATAAAGCGCCGGTACGATTTTGCTTTTCACTATTTTGGCAGAAGATGTAATTACACGATGCCATTGGATAGCCATCCGACTACCGCAATTCACAAGAACCGCAAAGAAAAAGAAAAGGACAGGCATCCGAGGTCTAAAACTGATGATGAGGCTTCTTCTAAGCCAGTCACCGGTTCGCCGGCTCTCAGTGAGGTGCTTTCGCAGCCCCTGATGCCCGCTACTTTGGACCCGCAGGTATGCCGCGAGATGCTTCTTTGACTATGGAACCAGCAGATGTCTCTGTCTTAGATGGGTACAGAGCCGCTGTGCAGGCACTGGCTTCTGAGGGTGTTTTCCGACCTACTGATGTCTGAATCAAACCAACGACTTTTTTTTAGACAAAACTACCGAGCTTCTTAGGCCCAGAGTACACACTACGCCTAGAAAACCACTGACCAAAGTGCATGCTCAGGCCCCCGTGCCACAAAAACAAATGCTTAGAATGGCTGAAGACCTTATAATGCTAATTAGGGGAAGCCAGCCTTCCCCTGCTAAGAGACAAAGAATTCAGTTGCCTTCAGATTCTACAGACCTGGAGTCTAATGACTCTGACCTTTCTGATTATCAGTACATGCCCTTATCAGCCTATGAGGATTCAGATGCAGAGGAATCCATTCCCTCTGCTTCCCCTCCAGAGGATTTCTCTTTTGTTCAAATGTTGCATACTTGGAGAGATCATTTCCATTGGGAATGCCAAGACTATCCTCAGTCCAAAAAGAGACTCAGAGAATTTTTAGAGCTGCCTCAGCACAGGTCTTTAGCTATTCCCCCTATCCTGGATGTTGTGGATGATGTTTTCATGGAATGCAGTCTTACTCCAGACACCTTACCTCCAGCCCCTAAGAAACCTGACAGGTACTACCAAGTACCTGATTCCCACAAGTTTCTTTTTAAGAATCCTAGTGCTGATCCAGAGATCATTTCCGAGGGACCTAAAGGTATTAAGGCTACTACAGCCAAAAATCCTACCCCTTCCAACAGGGATTCCAGAGCTTTATACAGATGGGGTAAGAAGGTATATACCTCTGCAACCCTTGCTATCAGGGCATTGAATTGCCAGTTTCACATGCTGAAGTACCAGCAACATATTATGGAACTCATTAAACAAAAAATGGTAATATTTCCAGATTGTGCAGAAAATAAAGATTTGCAAGGGCTTATGCATTCTGCAAACCAAGTTAGTAAGCCTACTTTGCAGTCTGGTTTTGATGTCCTAGAAGCATCTTGCAGGGCTGCAGTCACTGGCTCTGTACTAAGAAGACATACTTGGCTAAAGGAGCAGACCTCGCCAGATCATGTCAAATCCAAATTACTAGACACTCCTTTAAATAAGGATGTTTTCTTTGGCACCAAAGCAGAAGAAGTTCTTAAAAAAGATGGAAGAAAAAGCTAAATCTGTGCAAACTGTTAAAGAATACTTACAAGTGCAACCAGCTTGATTCAGTAGGCATTGCCCTTCAAAACACTGGTCCTTACCAGCCCCCTCCAGTCCTTCCCAAAAAAGACCCAGGGGAAACAGACCACCCAGACTACAGTTTCAGGGTATGCAGAGATCTAAGCAATCGAGTGCTCTCACCCCTAAAACGGAGTGGTAAGCCACCTCCCTATGGAAAAAGTTCACAATGACTTCTCAACTCTACTTCCCAGCCCTGCCCAATTGCTTGTGTCCCTAGGAGGAAAACTTGCCCTTCATGCAAATAACTGGATGTCCATCACTCAGGACCATCCTCAACATTGTACCCCAGGGGTACAAATTTTATTTCCATTCACTGCCAACCCCAAGTGGGTTTCTAGACCTTCCTTCAAACCAGTGGGCAGAAGCTCAAAACCAAGTTCTTTCCCTGCTCAACATCAGAGCTATTCAGCCAGTTCCAGTAGAACAAAGGGGTCAGGGTTTCTACTCCAGATTATTCCTGGTACCCAGGAAAGAGGGCTCTTGGCGCCCAATCCTGGATCTTTTAATTCTCAACACTCTCCTGGTGGTCCCAAAATTCAAGATGCTTACCCTGCAATAGCTTCTTCCTATGTTAGCCAAGGATACCTGGTTAGTCACCCTAGACTTAAAAGAAGCTTATCTGCACATCCCCATTAGGGAATCATGCAGGAAATATCTACGTTTCAGGGCAGGATCTATGCATCATCAGTTCTGTGCACTTCCCTTTGGCTTATCTACTGCGCCCAGGGTATTCACAAAATGCCTGGCTCCAGCCATTGCATACTGCAGGCAGAGAAATATCCAAATTTGCCCATACCTGGATTACTGCCTGATTCAGGCGGATAGCCAGAAATTGCTGCTTCAGCACCTGGCATTTGTAAAAAGCCTTCTCACTTCATTGGGGTACACCATCAATGAAAAGAAATCACAACTGATGCCCAGTCAAAAGATTGTATTCCTGGGAGCAAGCTTGGACACAACTTCCCAGATGGCATTTCTCACTTCAGAAAAATAGGTCTCTCTGACAGACTACTTCAAGCAAATGGCCACCAGAACCCAGCTAACTGCAAGAAAAATACTGCAAGCCCTACGGTTCATGGTCTCATGTATTCTGCTAATTCCATATGCAAGACTGCATATGAGGAAACTGCAATGGTACTTAAAAAGTTTTTGGTGCCAGCATTCTCAGGACCTGGAAACAGTCATTCATATCATACCTTGTCTGAGGACAGAGTTCCTTTGGTGGGCAGAAGCATGCAACCACAAGGGGCTGCATTTTACTCTACCCCACGCCACACAAACCCTGACCACAGACACATCAGACTATGCAAGGGGTGCCCACATGGTTGGCAAATGCATTCAGTGCCACTAGAGCCCAAGCCAAATTCTCCTGCACATCAACCAGAAGTAGATGCTAGCTGCACAGAATGCTCTGACAGCTGTCAGATACCTAATCCTTCCAGGACAACTGCTGATAAAAAGAGACAACACCACAGTTATGTGGTACATAAACAAGCAGGGGGGAACCCATTCTTACCCACTCTGCAGGTTAGCCATGACTCTGTGGAGCACAGCTTTGGGCAACCAATTCCATCAACAAGCTCAATTCCTGCCATGAAAACAAAATTCACTGGCAGACTTAAGCAGAAATCTCCTACACTCACACAAGTGGAAATTGGAGCCCAGCACCTTCAACCTTCTGATCCAGAGGTGGGGGACCTCCAGAGGTGGATCTCTTTGCCTCCCCCCACAACCACCAGTTAAGGAAATTCTGCACCAGGAACCCTCACAGCAGGGCCTGGAAGGTGGATACCCTATCCTTTCAATGGAAAAACCTCTCAACCTATGCCTTTCTCCCTCTGCCCCTTCTCTCAAGAGTACTACTCAAGATAAAAGAAGACAGGCCAAGGACAATTCTGATTGCCCCAGACTGGCCACGCCAGCACTGGTACCCACTGATGCGTAGCCTGAACAATGGTGCCACCCTGGCACCTACACCAGACCCCTTCCCTGCTGTCACAGCAGGAGGGACAGATTTTGCATCCACAATTGCAAACCCTAAATCTTGCAGCATGGCTTATTCCTTGAATACTCCACCAGCAACCCTAAGTAAACAGTTGCTGGATGTCATTCTTGAAGCCAGAAGGCCTAGTACTAGGAAATCCTATGCAGAAAAGTGGAAAAGATATTGTTCTTGGATTCAGTCTAAAGGAAAGGACACAGCAGTGCCCTCCTTACCTCTAATCCTGGATTACCTAGCAGAGCTACTCCACAGAGGCCTATCCTTCTCCTCCATTAAGATTCATGCCTCTGCCATTTCGGCTCATTACAATACTGAGCCACCTCTATTTCCTTTTTTTTTTTTAAATTCTCTTTATTGTTTCATTCATCACAAATGACATGCAATAAACAATAACAATATGTACACAAATAATATAGATACACAAAACCTTATAAACAACTATGTACATTTATACATTGCCCAACATCGTAATGAAGAAGGAAAACAAAATAACATTTAGTAATGCCTAAAGGAAACATGTAATCAAACTAAAATGAGTTCAAAAAGTATTCTCCAAAAATCTTTAAGAAATGGTTTGTGATTCATGTTGTGGAATAAGTGTTTATGTGCCTTGAGGTGCTTAATAGCTAGAGTCTTAAACCCTTCCCAAGATACTATTTGCCTATTTTTCAAGTTCAAGGAAATGTAATATTTAATTAACATGAAGATGGAGATCAAAACTCTGCAGTTCCTCTCCAGTAACCCTGGAGGTGGGATATGGAGAATGGTAAATTCCCAAGAGAGAGTAGACTTTTCGTAACCAATTTTCTCCAGTATAACTCTCAAGGCACACCATAACCTGTAGGTGCATTTGCAACTCCAGAAAACATGTAATATATCATCTATTTGGTTTGGGCAGAATTGACAGTGAGGGGAGTAGTTGGAATATATTTTATTAAGTATGTCGGGAGTAAGGTAGGCGTTATTCATTATCATGAGCTGAGTATATTTAAGTTTTTTTAGGGGTATAAAGCTGGAACTAATTTTAAAGGCCTTAGAAATCTGATTATGAGCAATAGAAGGATTACGTTTTAGCCATGAATTGGAAAAAATTAGTTCTTTATTTGTTTTAAGTGACATGATAGCTTTATATGTATTTGTAATCTTTTTTTTTTACTAAGAAACAAGTTCCACAAAGTTTTACAAGTTGAGATATCCTTATCAGAAACCAAGGGATTCTCCAGATAAATATGGACTAATTCTCTAATCTGTCTTAAAATGATTGTATATTTTTTAGGTAAATTCAAAATAGTTCTTAGCTCAGATAGAGACTGCTGTTTAAGGGGAAATAGATCGGAAATAGAAGTGTCCTTAAGCAGAGGGTATTGTTCCAGATTTAGCACGTGTCCATTCATTCTTAAATTAGGGTTAAGGTGTAATGGTTGCAGAGTGTTAAAGGAATTAATTAAATTCAGGGAACTAAAAAGGTTTTGAAGTGTTCTTATACCAAATTTAATGCCTTTTAGTAATTTAACATTGCCCAAATTTTCTTTGTTCAGGAAAGGTAACGCCACTGGGTTTATGCTTAAAGATTTAATGTAATTATTATACAAGATGACCCAAGTAGAGGCCCAGGGAGAATGGGTCTTATTATAGGAGGCGATGTTTAGAATTCTACTTCCACTGATTATTTTGAAGTATGTTTTAAAGTCAGGTAGGCCCAGACCTCCCTGTTCCGTAGGAAAGGTAAGTCTCAAATAACTAATTCTGACAGATTTGGGGGCCTAAATAAATTTTGAAAGAAGAGATAAAATATTTCTAAAGAATTTATTATGTATTATAGTCATTGATGCATTAAATATATATAAAAGTCTGGGAAGAATGTTCATTTTAATGATAGCCGTCCTGGCCAAAAAAGGAAGCTTAAGATTAGACCATCTGTTTAAGTCGCCCCGGATATTTGACCAACATTTTGTCACGTTATCCTGATATTGAGAGGTGGTCCCTTGGGAAAAGGATAGCCCAAGATATTGAAGTTGCTGTTTAATACTTATACTTGTATTAGCGAATATAGTGGGGAGTGGGGAATACATGTTTATCGGAAAAATTTGTGATTTTTCTCTATTAAGTTTGTAGTTTGAAAGGTTAGAGCAGAAACTGATGGAAAATAGTATTTTAATCGGATCTGATCTGGGGAGCGTAAAGTAAATGTTTAGGTCGTCTGCGTATGCAGAGAGAAAAATATTGGTGTTAAATAAACTAGGTGTGTGATGAAAAGTTTTCTGTTTGATCAAAAGGAATAAAGGTTCAATGTAGAGGTTGAATGATAATGGGGAGAGGGGGCAACCTTGCCTAGCACCGCCACCTCTATTTTCTTGCCCTCTCATCAAACAGTTCCTGAGAGGGGCCAACAACTTAAGGCCCCCAAGGAGAGCACCCACCCCTGAATGGAACCTTAACTTTGTGCTGGAAAAGCTCACGCTTCCCCCTTTTGAACCTGCTGCTTTAGCAGAGTTAGAATTCCTCTCTTGGAAAACAGCCTTGCTTCTAGCCATCACTTCAGCTAGAAGAGTGTCTGAGCTACAGGCACGGATGGCTGTGAAACCCTTTATTATCTTCCATGCTGACAGGTTTTCCCTCAGGACTAACCCGTCATTTATGCCTAAGGTGGTGTCCAGTGTGGCCCTAAACCAATGGTCTCACTTTCGATAACCACATCGCCATAGCATTCAGGAAATCCTTCTATGTGGCACACCTCATCACTAAGGGCGTTTCATCCAGAAAAAAGGAGGTCATTGTCCCACTGTACTCATCCCTCATTAGACCCATTATAGAGTATAATGCCTCATTTGGTATGTACCTCACAAGACATCTGCAACAGCTGGAAAGCCCACAGAAATACATCACTAAAAGAATCACAGGCCTAAAGCAGATGTCATATGCTGATCGTCTAAAAAAAACTCCAGCTATACTCTGTGGCATATCGTCTACTCAGAGGCAATCTCTGCTTAACATACAAGGCCATGTCAAACCCTGAGCTGTTGGACATGCTCCACTTAAAGAAATCCCAATCCCTCAGAGCCACACGCTCCAGGGATCTAAACCTTGTCATCACAATGAACAAAACATGCTGGAGGGATAGGTTCCTGACCCAGAGACTCCCTCATACTCTGGAATAGACTGCCCATACTTGTCAAGCAGAACACCTCCTTGGCCCTCTTCAAAAGGAACCTTGATGATTGGATGGGAGATAGGAACTTCACCCCGGGGATCATGTCAGTCACCTTGCTAGACAGGGGTCCAGAGAAGTAAATATTGTGGGAAGAAATATCCAGGGAATTGTTATGGCTAGGCTTGTATAGGCCCTAGGGCCGATAGCCTAGTACCATCCTATGAACCTAATCCATCCATTTGCCAACCTTCTACCCTAACCCTGAGAATAAAGGGGAAAGGATTCTGCACTCCTTGGACATGCACAGACAGCTCAGGTTCTTCCTTGATAGGACTAAGCCTTTCAGAAAATCTGACCAGCTGCTAGTCAGCTTTGCAACAGGGGCAGAGGGCAAGGCCATTTCTAAACAAACCATTTCTAAATGGATAGCACACTGCATTAATTTCTGCTACAAGCATCATGGAAAAACTATCATGGAAAACCAACCCCTCAGGGGGTCAGAACACATTCCACTAGGGTAATTCTACCTCTAGGGCATTTCTCAGGGGAGTCCCTACCAGGGACATTTTGGAAGCTGCAACCTGGAGTTCTGTACACACCTTCACCAAGCATTACCACTTACCTATCTTTCCAAATCCAGGGCAGGATTTGCTACAGCAGTCTTGCAGGGTCTATTAGCCAGCCCTAACTCTTCTTGACTGCCTCCACCCTTCCTCAGCTTTGGTAATCAACCCAAGTGTGATGACTGCAACAATGAAACACAAAGAACATAGTACAGTTGTGTACACTTACCATAAATGTAGATGTTCGAGTGTATTCACTGTTGCAGTCCTGGTTTCCCTCCCTCCATCCCCCTGGTTTTCTCTATCTTTCTATCTCTCCTCTCTGTGGCTATTCCTAATGGTATTGGTATTTACTTTTTACTGGTGGTGGTTTCCACACCATATACTAGCTCCCTATTTGGGGGCTCCTGACATTTGGGGCAAGAAAAACTGATGTAATGGTGTCGGCTGCCGGTTTTTATACCCCTGACATGGAGGAAGCGACAGCATCCGACACAGAAATACTAAGACTCTGGTATTCGGGCCGACTGAGGGCTACCTGCAGGCAGATAACCCAAGTGTGATGACTACAACAGTGAATACACTCGAACATCTACATTTATGGTAAGTGTACACAACTGCAAAGGAATGGGAAGTCAAACAGGGATGAATCTTTCATTCCTCGAAAGGCCAGACACAGATCTCCATGGAGAGTTTATAACAGCCTGAGTACTGAGGAAGGACTGCCAATCTCTCCTTTAAACTAAGATTTTTGAGGCCACTAATCTTTTTTAGTTATGAATCTTTGAGTTCTGTCAAGATGTGATATGTTTAGACAAATGCTTGTAGATTTTGTCATATGGTTAAGGTGTTTATCTCACAGACACAAGGTATAGGAGTTGATTCTCACCTTTGGCTACTGTCTGGTTATTGGCCAAGGGTGTAATATTGTGCTGAATGATTGCCTTGTATTTACCTATGAACCTATCCTATGAAAATGTGCTTTATATTCATAATTGGTCTGACAAGATATGAGTTAAAGGGAATTAACATTTCTTTGGATCTAGTGAAGATGACTTTGGAAATTAGATAAGCTAGATAAAAACTTTCCAATTTACTGTGGAGGCATGATGGTCAAATTATAGGGAATTATGAACCAAGAATGCTTCGATCCCTTACAACAGTGTCTAACAGGAGGGGTGCATCACCTGTACGGTGAGTGAAGAAGATTTTTTTTTTTTACAAAATGAACTACACTACATTTTTACATTTAACTTATAACCCATGCTGGAGCAATTGTGAGTCAGTTGAAGACTGAATAACAACACCCAATTTATAGCTGTCTTCAGACTGAGTTAACCATATACCATGAGTGTTGGCCTGAAGATCTGAGAAATATATGTTAAATAGGAGAGGTTTCAAAACTGAGCCCTGTGATAAGTGACTGGTCATTATTTTGTGCTCTGAGAAATAGCAGTTCTGATTCTAATCACATGGGTTCTGTTGAACAACGATTTGCCCAATATAAGGATTTATATTCAGATTTACAAGTCTCTCAATAATACCTGCATGAGGAATAGTGCCAAAGGCCTTGGCCAGGTCTAGATATACTGTGTGCACTGCATAACCACTGTCCACTGCATCAGTTATTTTTTTAAAGAAATTGATGAGGTTAAACAGGCAGGCTCATCCTTTGACAAAGCCAAATTGATGAAGGTTCAGGGTTAATAGAGTTTCAATATCCAGATTAATGAAATCTGAGATAATGCACTCCATAACTTTACATATGAGGCTTCTGAGACAAATGGGTCTGTCATTGGCATTACATTGGGAGTTTGCCAGGATTCAGGACTGTAACCACAGGGGATACTTGACTGTTTACATTTGTTGGTTGTTGAGTAATATACGGGTTTTGATATTATTTGCTGCTGGGTTGCCTAATAAGCTGTGTGCACTGGTTGGGTTGATTATTTTTCTATTAGCTCCTTTATGGTTTTCTAAGACATTTTAATTATTAATTAAGTGCATTTGTGCCTAAGAGAGTTTTCCTTTCTTGTAGCCATTCAGCTATTTTGTATTTCAGATATGCTTGATGTAAGTCATTATTATCTGAATGGTCTTTCTAAGTTTTCCCATGTTTTCTCTTTGTTTAAATACAGTTTTTATCTGCGGCATTAGCCAAGGCCACTTTTGTGATCTCAGTTGTTGTTGCTTAAAAGGAAGAATGACTCAGCACCCTGACCAGTTTATCCTGTATGTATGGAGGTGCTACTTTGGGGGTTGTTTTATTGTGTCACTATGTGTGCTTCATGGCCAAGGGAGAGAATGAGCCTATCCTGGAACAGAGGCACAAGACACAAGTCACTAAACCTGGATAGATGTGAGTCTGTCTTAAGATAAACAAATGTATTTACTCACACCCAGTATGCACACCTGCGGGCAGTTTGTAGGATTGCCATTTAACCAATGGCATGTCTTCCAGATGTTGGAAAAACTAAGCACACAGGTAATTCCAATGCAGACAGTGTAACCCTGTGCATGCCGTGCACAGAAAGCTCTCCTTCCAAGAACCAAACTGGTGAAACAGGTGGCTGTGAAGAAGGACTGCTGACCACTTCACCACTGTATATACACTGCTCTGCATGGCAGTATATATTCATTTTTCATTACACAGAATGTGTGTATTGCTCTGTAGACTTTCTGAATTTTGGGCATGTATTTTCTTTTTCTGTTTTCTGGGTTCTTTACTCATATACTAAACTCTATGTACTATGTACATAATCAATGCATTTAACAAAGTACAGTTACCCTGAGGTGTTTTGCGGTTGCCATATATAAACCTGAAGATTATAGTATATTACACCAGGTTGCTGTGTTAAACAGATGACAAAGGAGAATTTGGCAGCCAGTGGGAAGGGGCAAAGGATGGATGTCAATTGAACAGTCAATAAATAAATAAATAAATAAATAAATAGGACCGTACTTATGTTGATCTTGTCTGGATTGCAACTATTCCTGCATCACCCTAAATGGTTTGATTTTTTTTTTTTTAATCTGTTATATCCTAAAATGACCTAATGTGGGCTATCACGCTGATGTGATTTCATTTTATAGTCAAGCCTCCTTTGTTCCATAATGTACTGTACTGTATGTATAAGTCAGATTGCCTTAGACAGGCAGCATTTTCTATAGCGTGGTTTCCTGCTTCCTTTGGCTGCCTAGAAAAATTGCCATTTGATAGTTTTCAAAGATTCTCTTTAATTTTGCTAATGGCTATCTCCACATAGCATTTATGTACCTTTTGAAGATTAGGCTTGAAAGAGAACCTAATGTGCTTTTTGTTCAAGCTCAGAATTATAGTTCTAGGTCATGGTTTCTGGCTGAAGTGTGAAGCTGGCCATCGGTAAGTGAGTTAGAATCCTGTACCTAATCTCTTTACTTTAAGGTGGCCCTGTAGATAAAATCAGTGACCTCATTACATATTTGTTGTACTGATTCTTTGCAAGAGTTGCAGTGCAGAACTCTCAGTTTAGCCCAAGTGAAAATGTTGTTCTGTGCAAAGAACTCATAACTGGAAAGGACTCAACACACACTGTGCCACTGGTTAAACCCTGAGTGAGTGCTGTAATGGTATTAGCAGAATGCCACTGGAAACTTTGTTGGATGCTTCATACATAGACCAAAAGGCTTGATGCTCTGGAATTAGTTATGGAATTTAGGGATAATCCAGATTCTTTCCACCGCCACAGCAAAATGAACCTGCATCGATGGAATAAAAATGTATTTTCCTTGAAGTATATCAGAATGGGCACTTGGTTATTTATCACTCTCGGAAATGGACTGCAAACAATTATACTAAGGTAGCCACAAAAGTGCATGAAGGAGAGAAAAGTATAGATATGGAGAGAAAAAAAATTACAGAACAGTGTATAAACAAGAGAAATAATGTCTGTCATACGATAGAATGCAACCTGGTTTGCTAACTGAAAAATATAACCAACTCAACGTGATCCTTGTTTTGGAAAAAAAGAGTGCCTGTCTGTGTTAAACCGGTAAATACCATTGGTGTGCACAAAGTGTGTGATATAAATCAGTTTTCACATACAAAAGCAGTTCAGGCTAATATGCTGAAGAGCCATTCAGCAACTTTTTTGCTTCGATCTGCATTTTCATTAATTCTGGGCAAGGCCATCATTTGCTTTTCTACAATGAGAACAAAGATGGTATTTTCAGAGAAGAGTTGCATTTCACAAAGCATGAACAATTGCAAAAACAGCTTTTTCTGGCACTTTTTGAGGCTACTTTCTCCACTGTTCGTTAGCATTTTATGCAGTGCTCAGCAAACACAGTGCACTTTCCCTCATACTTTGCAGGGCAAATAAAACTCCATCTCTGATTACTCTATTTGAAGTTAACCATCGCCTCAGAAAGCACCAAAGCAGCCTTTCATTTCATGGTTGCTTAGTGTACTTGGGGAATAAGTGCCTCTTCTAGTAGTACCCCATGTACATGAGCCAGACGTCTGTTAAATCAGCGACTTGTGAGCTTTGACCACGTTACAATTTATTGTACTGTACTTGGAGTTGAGTAGCCCAGAACATGCAGTGGTTTATCTTTTTCATAGTTAAAGGTCAGCTGCTATATTCTGTAGTTGATATCTTACATGTAGGTGATGTTATTAAACAAAAAATGGGTTGCTGTTTGTTAGTTCGCCCTCTGAATTTGGTCTTGCACAACTGCCATCTGTTTAGAGGACTGATTAAATAATTCTCGGGATTGATCCTCGGGGTTCATAAAGCAGAGGTATGAATGATGTGGTTGACAGAAATGCGAACAAGGTAGCACTGGAATTCTTTTGGTACTCTTAACATTTGGTACAAAAAAACTGCAAAGATAGATTTCATTATCAACATACGTAGTACAAGAAAACTGTCTGGAAAGTTTATTCATTTGCCAAAATTTTTAATTTGTTTTTTTTTTCTTTGCCATATTCAGATACATTAAGTCAGTATCATTTAAGAATTGCTTGATATGTTTTATGTGCACTTGATATACAAAATCCTGTAGTAGAACGGGAATGCACTGTGACATCTTGAAGCACTTAAGTCAGGAGATAACTACATTACGCTGTTCTTAAAAGGTCCTTACCGCCAGTGCATGAATCAGAATCATTCACTGACTTTCGTCAAAATGCTAGCTCCGGCAAAACAGAGTGTAAGCCATTACTGAAAAAATGTCAGCTAAAACAAGTCCCTATTCTCTGGATTTTATGTTCTTTTATTTTACATGTACAGAGGATCAAAGTTTTAAAAAACAAAAAGGACTGTTATTATCTGTTATCTTAACCCCAACAGCTGTGTTTAATAAAAAACAAAGGTATATACAAAGAATCTCAAAAACCCAAACAACTGAAGTTTAGAAAGCTGACTAATTTAAATGATTCTTATTATCATGTGTGTTCAGAATATAATTTGCAAGGCAAAATTAACTTTGAAACTGCTGCAGTGGCTGTTATAATGCAGCACATTATTTTTTTAATTATTATTACCATACAGAGTAGCATGTAAGCATCTCTGTTATATTTAATTCTGAGACTGGGGTAGTGTCTGTGTCCCTTATGGATAGCAGTAATCTGTAAGATACTCAGTGCACAGGCTCAAATCCATGACATCCTGTTGCCCCTAGGGATCACATTTGGGGTAAAATCGGGTTATGTTGGCTTGGCTTGTAAGGGCCCTTAACCCATTAACCTGGTAATCTCCTATGAACCTATGACTGGAGGGAGTAGAGGCGCAAGATGTTTTAAAGTGAACATTTTTTGGACGGTAACACTTTGGTGAGTCCAGGGGTGTGGCTTGCTTTTGAGTCTGGGCTTGACTATACCATATGGGTAGCTGTTTGCATTTCCTTTGATCAAAAGTGCTTTCAGCACTCCAGTTGTCAGTGGGAACAGTTGAAGACTTGCGTATCCCTATGTCTTAAATAAAACATCTTAACATTGTGTAATTCTTTTAGGTTTTAACCTACCACATCCTCTCTATTTAGGCACTGTTGTTAGACAACTTTAATAATGAATTTTCTAAGACCCCGGTGGTCAGTGCTGTGTCGGAGATTTGATTCTGGCATCATCTTCTTGTCTGGATGAAGTTTGCATGATGTCCATAGTCCCCTTTTACAAAGATGCATGCCAACTGGACATATAGCTGCTAACTCTGATTCCCATTTCCTTCTGACATGCATGGAAGTCAGGGTTAATAAATAATACTAGACTGTGCAATTTAAATCCTTATCATATGATCGGTGACCAATTTTATGTAACAGGATAGAACTATTACTAAAACCTTGTTAAATACCAAAATCCCAATGACAAGCCATAAAGCAGGAAACAGAGAAAGATGCTTGAGCTGTGAGTCATGGAGGAACTGCAGTGTGAGTAGGACTTTTTCTGGTTCCCGAGTCTAATGGTAATATAAGATTTTGCAAAGAGTGTACTTTTGCTTGTAAGTATCTTCATTATTATTAACATGGTTCATTTAATTCTTGTGTGACATACAGGTTCATAGGTTAGTACTAGTCTAATTGCTCTTGTGAGCCATTTTAAGCCTAGCCAGTTATCTCCTGTGAGATTCAAACCCTGTATCTTGTGTTTGTAAGGCAAACACCTTAACCATTAGGCCACCCTCCCAACCCATATACAGTTCTTTCTCAATGCAAAGAAAAAAACAACTGCAGAACCTCATGAAATCACTTAAAATGGGCTATGTGTTCCATTGGTTTTTTTTGGTTTTTTTTTTTAAGTTTCCTATTTTTAATTTCTGTTTCTGACACTGGTCTTACTGATATAAAAATTGAAGTTCTATATTTATTCTTAAAACACAGTACTTCAAGATGTAGTACAGGAATATCTGAAATGTTTGTCATGAAATACAAAGCAAGGTCATGTTACAACGTCACAAACAACCCCATAAAAAATCAAGTGAAGTTATATAAAAATAAAAAAAACATTACCATAAACTTGCCATTCTGAGTATAAACCAATTTTGTACGTAAGTGTATACATATGTCTGTAAAACAGTTCTGTTTTATAAGTGCCTTAAGACACCTCAGAGCGACACCTGGAAGATAAACATACTTTGGGGGCTGGAGGGTACATGGCCATTGGCCTCTTGCCTTATATTCATCTTGTATGTGTAGGTGCGCAGTTATCAAACAACAACCAGTACACTGTTATACTTATCAGTTACAAATTATGCCACTACAGATTGCAAGATGCATGCAGAATACTTTGTTACCTTTCCTTAGCCTACTTTGTTAGTTAACATGTCTGATAAATTAAATCAATTTCTCTGATATGATCTTCCTGCAGAGAATTTGCTCAGCAGTGAAACTTGTGCCGTTCAAACCTCTTGCTCCTTAACATTTATTTCAAAAAGTAATCATTATTTTTCACAGTACCAAGAACAAACTAACTGGTCTGTGATTTCCTGTCTTTTTATTACTACAAGAATCATGTGCACCTTTGTGCAGTTCACATGTAGCACTCTGTTGTCTTTTTAATTTTGTAAAGATTAGACCAATGATTTTATTTCTGGGTTGAGTCCCATCAGCCCCCTTAAGTTATCTGCCTTCACTTTTAAGAGGTTTCTCAGAATCCTGTTTTCTGTAAAATATTCTAGAATCAATGCCCTCACTTCGCAACTCCACTCCAATTCTTTCATTTTCTTTCAACAGTGCTACAACTATATTTCATCTTATTTCACGTTTGGTCTCAGACAGTGTGTAAGTTATTTTTCCAGTACTTCTGGATTCCCAGATATGACCATCCTGTAACTACAAGGGAGATATCTGTTTGTTAATGTAGAACATGGAAACACATTCGCAAAAAACATATGACTGACCCATGCTCTCCACTCATTTGGCTTGCTATCATTGTTACTCCAGGGTGCACTTTTGTATGTACTTTTTGGTTTTTCCCAACTTGAACATCCAGCACTCAACTTTCCCCTGTGACTCTGTTGTTCCCAATCCTACTAGACCTTAGTATCCTAATCAGATAGTGGAGGATCTCCTGTCCAAGGGGAGAACTGACTAATCTCAGTCAGTGTTAA
>NC_056729.1:1708679337-1708781837 GCF_019279795.1 Protopterus annectens | reverse complement strand
CTGTATTCCTTGCCTAGGCCCTGACCACGACGTTACCAGTTGTCAGTTTTGTGCTAGATTCAATAAATGCACTATTAAACGTTGGTTTAAATTTGCTTCACATTATTTTGGCTGAAGGTTTAATTACATAATGTCGTCGAAACAACCGACGTCCGGAATTTATAAAAAATGCAAAGACAAAGAAAAGGACAGGCATCTGAGGTCCAAAACTGACGACCAAGCCTCTTCTAGGCCAGTCGCCGGTTCGCCGGTTCTCAGTGAGGCGCTTTCGCAGCCCCTGACACCCACTACCTCAGAGCCACAGGCCGCAACCGACAGCCACGTGGAGACTCCAAGGCCTGTGGAAACTCAAGGTATTGGGCCTACGGAAACTATACCCTCAGATGGGTCCGGAGCCTCAAAGCAGGCATCGGCTTCTGAGGGTGTTTTCAGACCTTCACAGCTTACAATTAAGCCCACTACAACAGCAAAGGCAAAGTCAAAAACTCCATTAAAGACAAGGAAACAAGTGCAACATTCTCCAGAACAGTCATCCATGCCAAAGAAACAGATGCTTAAAATGGCCAAAGACCTAATTACTTTAATCAGGGGTTCCCATCCCCCTCCTGACAAAAGGCCTAGGCAAGACACTGATTATGATTCCTCTGACCAGGTTTCCATTTCCTCTGATTCCTCTTCTGATCAGGGATATTCTCTCCCTCCCTATGAGGATTCTGATGCAGAAGAGTCAATATCTTTAGCCTCTCCGCCTGAGGATTACTCTTTTGGGTAAATCCTGCACACCATGAGGGAGCATTTCCACTGGGAGAGCCAGGATTATTCAGAATCCAAAAAAAGGCTCAGAGACTTCCTTTTATTGCCTCAGCACAGGCCTCTGGCTATCCCCCCCCCCTGTGCTTGATATTGTTGATGATGTTTTTTCTGGATCCAGTCTGTCTCCTGATTCTTTACCCCCTGCACCAGTCAAGCCAGACAGGTACTACAGAGTCCCTGACTCTCATAAATTTCTTTACAAAAACCCCGCTGCAGATCCAGAAACAATTTCTCAGGGTCCTAAGGGGGGTTAAGGCTTCCACTGCTAAAAATCCTGTCCCCTCAGATAGGGATTCCAGAGCTCTGGACAGATGGGAGAGAAAAAAGTTTACACTTCTGCTACTTTAGCTGTAAGAGGTTTAAACTGTCAGTTTCACATGCTTAAATACCAACAGTACCTCATGTCATTGTTAAAACAGAAAATGGTTGCAAATACAGAAAGTCCTGACAGTAAGGAAATGCAGGATTTATTGCATGCAATTGAACAAGTGGGAAAGCATACTCTGCAATGTGGTTTTGATTCATTAGAGGCTTCTTGTAGAGCCGCAGTTACAGGCTCTGTTATTCGAAGGCATGCTTGTTTGAAAGAACAAAGTTTACCTGACCACGTTAAAGTAAAATTATTGGATGCTCCATTACAGCATGATACTTTGTTTGGTGTTAAGGCAGAAGAGGTGTTAAAGAAAATGGAGGATAAAGCAAAGTCAATGCAGACAGTGAAAGATTTCTTACAGGTTCAACCACCTAGATTTAGCAGAAACTGGCCTTCGAAAAAATTGGTCCTTTCCACTGTCAGACAGGCCACAAAGAGGCAGATACAGACGCCCAAGAGGCAGATCTCAGCCCCAAGGCTCCTACAGACCTAAACAATGGGGTGCTTCAGCCCCTATAGGAGTGGAAGACAAATCACAACCTTATAGGAAACAGTCCCAATGACTTCCCTCTGCAAATGCCAAGCACTTACCTTTTGACAGCACCCCTAGGGGGAAAGCTAGCACTTTTCTCAAAAAATTGGCACATGATCACCCAGGACCAATGGGTGCTGAATATTGTTTCTCAGGGTTACAGGTTCCACTTCCACACGCTTCCAAAACTAAAAGGTATGCCAGACCTGCCACAAAACCAAAGGGCAGAGGCACAAAAACAGATTGCTGCTCTTATGGACATGGGAGCTATTCAAAAAGTTCCACAGCAAGAACGGGGGCAAGGATTTTACTCAAGCCTTTTCTTAGTACCCAGAAAGGACAAAGCCTGAAGACCAATACTGGACCTGTCACTTCTAAATACTTTTCTGGATGTTCCAAAATTCAAAATGTTAACACTACAGCAACTTCTGCCCATGCTGGGCAAGAAGGCTTGGCTAGTTACTTTGGACCTCAAGGAGGCATACCTGCATGTCCCAATTAGACAATCTTGCAGAAGATACCTCAGATTCATAGCAGGATCAATGCATTACCAATTCTCTGCACTGCCCTTTGGCTTATCTACTGCACCCAGGGTCTTCACAAAATGCCTGGCACCAATAATTGCATTTTGCAGACAAAAAGGAATTTAAATATATCCCTACTTGGACGACTGCCTTATTCAAGCAGAGAGCAAGGACATTCTTCTAAAGCATCTGGCGTCTGTAAAAAGATTACTAATTTGCCTAGGGTGCACAGCAAACAGAAAGAAATCAAAACTAGTGCCCTCTCAAGAGATAATATTCCTGGGTGCAAGCTTAAATACAACTGCCCAGATGGCTTATCTCATGCCAGACAAACAAAGGCAACTGACTCATTACTTTCAAATGATTGCAACAAAAACCCAACTCCCTGCAAGAAAAATTCTGCAGGCCCTGGGCTTCATGGCATCCTGCATTCTATTAATTCCATATGCAAAACTGCATATGAGGAAACTACAATGGTATCTAAAACAAATGTAAAATAAAATAAATAAATAAAAATAAATAAAAAGTGTTAGGAATCAGCATTGTCACAGCCTGGAGACAATCATAACTTTAATTCCGTGCCTACAACAGGAGTTTCGATGGTGGTCCCAGGCCTGTCACCACAACAAGGGACAGCCTTTCACCTTGCCCACAGCCAGGAAGACAATAACAACGGATGCATCAGATTATGCCTGGGGGGCACATATGACAGGAAAATGTATTCAGGACGCGTGGCCCAAGGAACAAATGCATCTTCACATCAATCAAAAAGAGATGCTAGCTGTGCAGAATGCCCTGACAGCTTTCAAGGACCTAGTACATCCAGGACAACTATTAATAAATATGGACAACACCACAGTTATGAGGTACATAAACAAGCAAGGGGGCACACATTCCTATCCCCTATGCAGACAAGCCATGACTTTGTGGAACACAGCACTGACATATCAAGTACATCTGCAGACACAATTCCTGCCAGGAACAAAAAATACACTGGCAGACAAACTAAGCAGAAATCTCATGGATCCTCACGAATGGAAGCTAAATCCACAGGTGTTTAGCATGATAATGAGGAAATGGGGACGCCCAGACATAGATCTTTTTGCCTCCCCTCACAATTACCAAATACAGAAATTTTGCACAAGAAGTTATCACTCTCAAGCATGGAAAGTGGATGCTCTATCATTCAGCTGGAAAGGCCTGGCAGTCTACGCCTTCCCACCGATGCCTCTTCTCACCAAGGTGCTACTAAAAGTCAGACAAAAAGGCCAAAAATTATCCTGATTGCACCAGACTGGCCACGCCAGCATTGGTACCCAATCCTAAAGAATTTGTCTTAAGGGCCAGCTTGGCTTCTAACTCAAATTCCTCATCTTCTGACACAACAAAACAATCAGATTCTGCACAGTCAACTCAGAACCTTAAACCTGGCAGCATGGCAGATAATGTAGCCTCTCAGACTGCACCTCTCTCTAAAGCTGTAATGGATGTCATTTTAGAAGCCAGGAGACCCAGCACTAGGAAATCTTATGCAGAAAAATGGAAAAGATTCTGTGCTTGGAACCAGGCACAAGGGCTCAAACCACTTGTCCCTAATATACCTCAGATTTTACAATACCTAACTGAGATGCTGGACAAAGGCTTATCTTTTTCATTTATTAAAATCCATGCCTCTGCCATTTCAGCTCATTACAATACGGAACCTCCAATTTTTTCACATCCACTACTACGACAGTACCTCAGAGAGGCAAAAAATATAAGACCCCCAAGGAGAGCACCAGTACCTACTTGGGACCTCAATTTTGTTTTAGAAAAACTAACACTGCCTCCTTTTGAACCAGCCAGCACAGCTGGTCTAAAATTCTTGTCATGTAAAACTGCTCTGCTCCTAGCAATAACTTCAGCAAGAAGAGTCTCAGAGTTACAGGCATTATTGGCTGTGGAACCTTTACTCATTTTTCATCAGGACAGGGTTTCTCTTAGGACAAACCCAACTTTCATGCCAAAAGTGGTCTCCAATGTGGCCTTAAACCAAACCATTCATTTACCTACTTTTTACCCAAATCCCCAGAATAAAGGGGAGAGACTTCTGCACGCTTTGGATATTCACAGATAGCTACGTTTCTACTTGGACAAAACAAAAGCTTTCAGAAAAACTGAGCAACTGTTTGTAGCATATGCTGCAGGATCACAAGGGAAGCCTATTACAAAGCAGAAAATCTCAAAATGGATAGGACACTGCATCCGCTTCTGTTATGCACAACATGACAAATCAGTGCCTAAGGGCATTAGGCCTCATTCTACCAGAGCAGCAGCCACTTCGGCAGCTTTCCTCAGAGGAGTACCAACCAAAGACATTTTAGAAGCTGCAACCTGGAGCTCAGTCACACTTTCACCAAGCACTACCACTTACCTCTCTACTCTAAATCCAGAGCAGGCTTTGCCACTGCAGTTCTGCAGGGCTTGTTAGCCTCTCCAAATCCAATTTAGACCTAGCCACCCAACCTCAGCTTTGGGATTCTACCCAAGTGTAATGACTGCAACAGTGAAACACGATGAACATTGTACAGTTGTGTACCTACCATAAATGTAGATGTTCGAGTGTATTCACTGTTGCAGTCCAGGTTACCCACCCACCATCCCCCTTTTCATTGCTGGGACCTTTCTGTACTTCTCATCTCTATACAACCTATGTGGTGTATTTGCTTGTAGATGAAGGAATCGCTTATAGTAATATATGCATGTTTTTTGGCATAATTTTATCTTTCCAGCCTTCCTATCTGTGGGCACCTGACATCTGGGGCAAGAAAAACTGAAGAAAATGGCATTGGTTGCAGCTTTTATACCCCTGGCGCACTGACATCAGGGAAGAGGCGACAGCAACCGACGTCGGACCAAGACTTTGGAACTCGGGCCGACTGCGGCTCGCCTGCCAGCAGGATAACCCAAGTGTAATGACTGCAACAGTGAATACACTCGAACATCTACATTTATGGTAGGTACACAACTGTACTTTTCCCTCCTACTGGTCCACAGCAGTTTTTACTGCTCTACCAACCTCATGAACCTGGCCACTAAACAATCATCCTGAAAGATGATGAACTAAAAAGCATTATTTCCACAGCCCCTGCAAACAGGTTGCTCAGCCGTTCCCCTCCTACTGGTCCACAGCAGTTTTTACCTGCTCTACCAACCTCATGAACCTGGCCACTAAACAATCATCCTGAAAGATGACGGACTAAAAAAGCATTATTTCCACAGCCGCTGCGAACGAGTTGCTCGGCCCTTCCCCTCCTACTGGTCCACAGCAGTTTTTACCTGCTCTACCAACCTCATGAACCTGGTCACTAAACAATCATCCTGAAAGATGACTGACTAAAACAGCATTATTTCCACAGCCCCTGCAAACAGGTTGCTCGGACGTTCCCCTCCTACTGGTCCACAGTAGTTTTTACCTGCTCTACCAACCTCATGAACCTGGCCACTAAACAATCATCCTGAAAGAAGAAGGACTAAAAAAAGCATTGTAGGTGCACCTGAATTCCACAATAGTTTGGTCTTACCCCTTTATTAAGTGCATAGCCAAGATGCACAGTTAGCTTTCACTCTAATTTTCCTACTGGAGGAGAGTTTGTTAATAACATTAGTAAAAGTAGTATTAAAGTAGTCAACTGCCTGGTCTAATCCAAGGGTTTGTAGTGGATGTTCATCGTGCATACAGCTGCAGTCATAACAGATGGGTTCTCCTGCCGTCAGGCGGGTCCTCGGTTGGCCGAATTCCAAAGTCTAGGTCCGGCGTCGGTTGTTGTCGCTTCTTCCCTGACGTCAGTGCAACAGGGGTATAAAAGAACCAGCTGACACCATTTTCTTCAGTCTTTCTTGCCGCGCGGTGCCCAAAGCAGAAGCAGTTTGCAAGTGCCGGTCGGCCAGCTCCTGAAATTACGAAAATTTGGAAACCGAAGTCTTCTTGAAAGCTAAGTACCCCGTTGGGGAAACTTTTCTTGCCTCAGACCGATGTCAGACAAAGTTAATAATTGTATTTCATGTGGGAAGCAAATACCGCATAAGGATTTCCATTCCCTCTGTATACCTTGTTTAGGCCCAGACCACGACGTCTCGGTCTGTCGCTTTTGTGCTACATTCAACAAACGTACCATTAAGCATCGGGCGGAGTTTGCCCAGCATTATTTTGGAAAAACATTTAACTACATTATGTCGTCGGATACTCCGACTACAGTTTTGTCTAAAAAACGCATAGATAAGGACCGACACACGAGGTCCGCGGCATCTACCATCACCATGCCAAAGCCGACTACACGTGGTCTGGTTCTCAGCGAGGTGCCTACGCAGCCCCTGACTACCGACGACACTTCATTGGCGGTGTCTCCTGTGCCCGAGGTCCCAGGCTCCTCGGCCCACACTCAGACTACAGATACCGAAGCCACTCCTGGAGTTGAACCTCAAAATGTGGATAGGTCTACCTCCACTCAAGGTGTCTTCAGACCTTCCTCTTCCTTTTCCATTAAGGCCTTCACTAAGTATAAAGCAGCCATGCATTCTAAGAGACAAGCTACACAGGGCCCATGTCCAGGCCCCATGCCTAAAAAACAGATGCTTAAAATGGCTGAGGATTTAATTTCTCTTATCAGGGGTTCTCAACCTCCACCGGACAAAAGGCCCAGAGTGGAGGAAGAATCCCCCTCCTCTGATCAGGGCTCCATTATTTCAGAGCACTCTGATGATCAGGAACATTCTTACTCCCCTTTTGAAGACTCTGATGCAGAGGAGTCCATTCCTTCTGTATTCCCCCCAGAGGATTATTCATTTGGGGAAACTTTGCATACCTTAAGGGAACACTTCCACTGGGAAGGCCAGGATTATTCAGATTCCAAGAAAAGGCTTAGGGAATTTCTCTTGCTACCTCAGCACAGGCCTCTGGCTATACCCCCTGTCTTGGACATCCTAGATGATGTTTACTCGGAGGCCTGCCTTAACCCGGATTCTCTGCCTCCGGCATCAGTCAAGCCTGACAGGTACTACAGGGTTCCTGACTCACACCAATTTCTATACAAAAGCCATGCTGCTGACCCAGAAACCATCTCACAAGGCCCCAAGAGAATTAAGGCCTCCACTGCTAAAAATCCATTACCTTCCGAGAGAGATTCCAGATCCTTAGAAAGGTGGGGAAAAAAGGTATATACCTCGGCTACCTTAACCATGAGGGCCTTAAACTGTCAGTTTCATATGCTAAAATGCCAGCAGTTTTTGTTATCACAATTGAAAAGTAAAATGTCACAACCTGAACAACCAGATTTGAAGTAGTTGCAGGATTTGATGCATAGTGCAGAACAAGTGGGTAAGCATACCTTACAATGTGGTTTTGATGCTCTAGAGGCCTCATGTAGAGCTGCTGTTACAGGATCAGTCATACGTAGACATGCCTGGCTCAAAGAACAAACCTTGCCTGATCATGTCAAAGCTAAATTACTAGATGCCTCTTTACAAAAGGATGTATTATTTGGTGCTAATGCTGAGGAGGTATTAAGGAAAATGGAGGAAAAGGTAAAATCAATGCAAACTGTGAAAGATTTTCTACAGGTACAACCTCCACGTTTCAGTAGAAATTGGCCTTCCAAAAATTGGTCCTTTCCAGCCACGGACAGACCCCAGAGAGGTAGATACAGGTGCCCGAGGGGCAGAGGACAATCCCAAGGATCGTTTAGAGGCAGACAATGGCAAGCTCCTACACAAAGAGGTGGTGAGGATAACTCGCAATCATTCAGAAAGCAAGCCCAATGACTTTCCACTTTGCATGCCAAGCAAGATTCAAATGGCAGCACCCTTAGGAGGAAAACTGGCATTATTTTCAAAAAATTGGCATATTGTCACAAAGGACAAATGGATCCTGGACATTATAAACAGAGGCTACAGATTCCATTTTCACACCCTTCCAAAAATGAGAGGCATGCCAAATCTGCCACACAATCAAAGGGCAGAGGCACAAAAGCAAATTACAGATCTTATAGACATGAAAGCTATTCAAGAGGTACCTACACACGAACAAGGTCAAGGTTTTTATTCCAGACTATTCCTGGTACCAAGGAAGGGAAAAGATTGGAGACCTATATTGGACCTATCCATCCTAAACACTTTCTTAATCGTACCAAAATTCAAGATGCTCACATTACAGCAGCTTCTTCCCATGCTGGGCAAGGAGTCTTGGCTGGTAACACTGGACCTCAAGGAGGCATACCTGCATGTCCCAATCAGACAAAATTGCAGAAGATACCTCAGATTTCTTGCAGGTTCAACCCATTATCAATTCTCTGCATTGCCCTTTGGCTTATCTACTGCGCCCAGAGTATTCACGAAATGCCTGCCATCAGTAATTGCCTACTGCAGACTTCAAGGGATACAGATATACCCATATTTGGATGACTGCCTGATCCAAGCGGACAGCAAGCACATTCTTCTGAAACATCTGGCTTTTGTAATAAGGTTGTTGAATTCTCTGGGATACACAGTCAACAAAAAGAAATCAAGGCTAATACCCTCTCAGAAAATAATTTTCCTGGGTGCCAACTTGGACACAAACACCCAGATGGCCTACCTCACGCCAGAGAAGCAGGGGCAACTAACTCAATACTTCAAAGCACTAGCAAATTACACCAGGCTGACTGCAAGGAAAATCCTGCAGGCTCTGGGATTCATGGCATCTTGCATCCTACTAATCCCATGTGCAAAGCTGCATATGAGGAAACTTCAATGGTACCTGAAAAACCTATGGTCTCAACACAGCCACAGTTTGGAAACAATAATACCACTAATTCCATGTCTACAAAAGGAATTTCTGTGGTGGGCTCAAGCATGCCAAACAAACACAGGTCTCCCATTCAGCAAGCCTCAAACAAATCAAGTCATCACAACAGACGCCTCGGACTATGCCTGGGGGGCGCACATGGCAGATCGGTGCATTCAGGGCAAATGGTCCCAAAAAGAAAAGCACCTTCACATCAATCAAAAGGAAATGCTAGCAGTAACAAATGCTATTACAGCTTTCAAAGACCTTCTGCATCCAGGCCAACTATTGATAAGGACAGACAACACCACAGTAATGTGGTACATAAACAAACAGGGAGGAACCCATTCATACCACCTGTGCAGGCTGGCCATGTCAATTTTGGACATGGCCCTGGAATTACAAATCGAACTTCAAGCACAGTACTTGCCAGGCAAGGAAAACACGCTGGCAGACAACCTAAGCAGGAATATGACAGATCCACACGAATGGAAGTTGCATCCAAAAGTTTTTACAGAAATAATCCAAGCATGGGGAAGGCCGGACATAGATCTCTTTGCCTCCCACAAAAATCACCAATTGACAAAATTCTGCTCGAGGATTTTCCATCCAAAGGCCTGGAAAGTGGACGCTCTCTTGTTCAGTTGGACATCAATGACAGTTTATGCCTTCCCACCTCTTCCTCTGCTGCCCAAAGTTCTACTGAAAACCAGAGCAGACAGACCAAAGATGATTCTCATTGCTCCAGACTGGCCAAGACAACACTGGTACCCACTCCTGAGGAGCCTGATGCATTCACCACCATGGCCCCTGCCTCTAATGCCTCTTCTCCTGACTCAGCACAGCTTCAAAACTCTTCACAGCCAGCTAAAAACTCTCAATCTGGCCGCATGGAAGATTCCTTAGCATCACAACAGACCCTACTCTCCAAGGAGGTGCAGGATGTCATTTTGGAGGCTAGAAGGCCATCAACTAGAAAAGCTTACTCCGCAAAATGGAAACGGTTTTGTGTCTGGAATGAGAAAAAGGGTCAGGATCCTGGAAAACTGAATTTACCTCAGATACTACAGTATCTAGCTGAGTTGCTAAGCAGTGGACTTTCATTCTCCTCCATCAAAATCCATGCCTCAGCCATTTCTGCAGAATACAACACTGATCCACCCTTATTCTCTCACCCTCTCTTAAGACAGTTCCTCAGAGGGGCTAAGAATCTAAGACCCCCAAGGAAACAACCGATACCTGCTTGGGATCTCAACTTCATTCTGGAAAAACTGACCTTGCCTCCCTTTGAGCCAGCTGCCTCATCAGATTTGCAATATTTATCCTGGAAAACAGCTTTCCTTCTGGCTATTACCTCAGCTCGTAGAGTTTCAGAACTACAAGCTCTCATGGCTGTGCAGCCTTTTATCATCTTCCATCAGGACAGAGTTTCCTTACGAACCAACCCGTCCTTTATGCCTAAAGTGGTATCCAGGGTAGCTTTAAATCAGGCCATACACTTACCTACCTTTTATCCTAATCCTCAAAACAAAGGGGAGAGATTACTACATTCCTTGGACATCCACAGACAGCTACGTTATTATTTGGACAGAACAAAGCCTTTCAGAAAATCAGAACAGCTCTTTGTGTCCTATGCTGTAGGAGCTCAAGGAAAGCCAATTTCCAAACAGACAATCTCAAAATGGATAGCCCACTGCATACGCTTTTGCTATTCTTTTCATGGCAAAACTGTACCTACAGGCATCAGATCTTACTCCACAAGGGCCACAGCTACCTCCGCAGCTTTCCTCAGAGGAGTTCCTACCAAAGATATTTTGGAAGCAGCCACTTGGAGTTCTGTGCATACCTTCTCCAAGCACTACCACCTACCATTATACTCCAAAACTAGAGCAGGCTTTGCCACTGCAGTCTTGCAGGGCATCCTGGCTCCTCCTAGTTCCACCTAGTGCCTACCACCCCTTTCTTAGCTTTGGGATTCTACCCATCTGTTATGACTGCAGCTGTATGCACGATGAACATAGTACAGTTTTGTACCTACCATAAATGTAGATGTTCGAGTGCTAATACAGCTGCAGTCCAGGTTTCCCTCCCTCCTTCCCCTCTTGGGACAGGCCTATTGGCTAACACCTCCTCATACAACCTGATTGGGGTATTCATTTATGGTGTATTTGCTTGCAACTACTGTATTTTGATTATATTGCATTGCTTTATTATATAAATTTATGTATTGCCTTCCTTCTGGGGGCACCTGACATCTGGGGCAAGAAAAACTGAAGAAAATGGCGTCGGCTGGTTCTTTTATACCCCTGTCGCACTGACGTCAGGGAAGAAGCGACGACAACCGACGCCGGACCTAGACTTTGGAATTCGGCCGACCGAGGACCCGCCTGATGGCAGGAGAACCCATCTGTTATGACTGCAGCTGTATTAGCACTCGAACATCTACATTTATGGTAGGTACAAAACTGTACTTTCCCAGTTACAGTGGCTGAGAACAGTATTGAGATAATGTGGGGTAAGGTTTCGGTCATCCCGTATTAGTTTATAAACAATGGGTTTGGGTAGCTTGGAGCGTTTGCGTAGTAGGAATGTGGGGAGGTGGTCACTGAGACCATCTGGAAGACAATCTACCTGGTAGTTTTGTTTTTGGTAGTTGATCAGTGTCCAATCAAGAATAGATTTTTTTTTTCGATTTTTTTATCTATTCTAGTGGGCTCTTCAATCAGTTGAGAGAACCCATATAGATTAATATGGTTAGTAGGGTTGTTGGAATCACAAGCTTTCCAGTTAGTATTTAGGTCACTTAATAGGATAGTTTCTTGTGGTGGGTTATCTTTTGTCCAGTGTAGGATTTCTTCTATAATGAGAGATTGTTACCTGGGGGTATATAGCAGCAAAGAATATTGATTTTCTTAGTCTTATTTATGGAGAGGACAGTAAACAGGGTTTCAGCATTTAGAAATTTGGGTAGTGTGGTCTGGAAGAGTTGGAGGTTCCAAGCAAAACTACCAACAGCTTAGAAATCAGGCCAAGGCTCAAACTAAACAAAATAAACAAAATAAACAAAACTACTTCCTCAGTGCCCAAAACAAATACTCAAAAAATCCACAAAAATTCTGGCATTCTATTAAGTCCTTACTAAAACGAGGCAAAACCACTACTCCAGCTCCAAACTCTACAGAGAGTAATTTAGACATAGCCACTCAGTTTAACCACCACTTCACAAAATCCATCCTGGCTCTATCCAGCCAGCTAACCAATCATAGTCCATCACATACCCAAACCAATCAACCAGAAAAGGCTCCCTCCTTTACTCTTATCACCTGTCCCCACCTCTACAATTAAGAAACTCCTTCTAAAACTTACACCCACCACCCTAATCAACTGCTCCATACAGGAATCCTATATTCCCAAACTCTGGAAAGTATCTTATATTATTCCTCTTCATAAAGGGGGTAACTCCTATGACTTCTCAAACTACTGACCCATTGCCATCTTATGCCCTCTATCTAAAATTCTAGAGAAATGCATCCATTTGTAAGTCATGAAATTCCTGAACACACATCAGCTCCTCTCTACCACACAACATGGCTTCCGCCCCCATCACAGCACAACCACTCCTCTTTTTTTATTCTCTAATCTAGTTAACCTTCACAGGAATGACAACAAATATACATCAGCCATTTTCTTGGACTTCTCAAAGGCATTTGACATGGTCTCTCACTCCATTCTGCTAGATTCTCTAACCTCACTATCTTTCACCCCATCTACCATAGCCTGGTTCAGAAGCTACCTATCTGACAGGCAACAGTCTGTCCAATGGCAAGGAGCACTATCCCCCCAACTTCCAACTACCATAGGAGACCCACTAGGCTCTATACTGGGCCCACTTCTCTTTTCTATTTTCCCAAACAACCTGAATAGCTCTACCCAGCATGGCACACTTATTCAATACGCAGATGATTCAACCCTGATCTGCACTGCCTCATCTCCCACCATTCTACAGAAACTTACCCAGGAAACCTTTAACTCTGTAGAAAAATGGATCTCAGGTATCCAACTAATCCTAAACCCCAATAAGACAAAACTACTATTTTCCCCTAACAAATCAAAAGCTCTCCTCTCCTTTTCCATCACCTCTAAAAACGGCACTACCATCTCCCCTTCTGACCACACCAAACTTCTTGGTATTGAAATTGACAACAATCTTCACTTTGATATCCACATCTCACAAACCATCAAATTTGTTCGCAAAAAAGTGGGTGCACTATATAGGGACAAAAACGTTCTCTCACACCAAGCAAGAGTCACCCTTGCCCAGTCACCTTCTGTCCACACTCCTGTACGCAGCACCTATTTTCACCCACATTAGAAAAACTGACCCAAACAAGCTAGAATCCTGTTACAATAAGAAAGCAGGTTTGCTACAAACTCCAGTTACAGAACACATCACTGTGTTGCACTAAAACAACTAAAATGGCTAGAGTTACCACAACTACTTAACTACCACCAGCTAGTTACTGCATGTAACATCGTTAAATACCCTGAAAAGACCCCATCTATATCCAGTCTTCTTACCCATTACACTGCAAATTGGCATCTCCGATCTAGTGTCAAATCTCTCTTCTGCATCTCCAGTGCAAACAATACCGCAGGCAAAGCGCTCTTTTCCCACACCGTTGCTAAAAACTGGAATTCCCTCCCCCATTCTCTGACCACTGCCTCTACCACCCCACAATTCAAAAACTCCTTCAAATCACATCTACTGTAATAACACCTGGTTATGTCCTTGTATCACTTAACCTTTACTTTCCCGTCTCCCCCCTTCTTTTTCCAACTTCTGAGCTACTCACTTCAACCCTCTGCAGTATTAAACCCGCCAATAACTCTGGCTATTAGTTGCTACTTCTCATAGTGGGCGATTGCTCCTCTTTTTGTCACAATCATTATTTTCCTGATGGTTTCTCCTGGAAAATGTCTTTATCCAATTTATTTTATGTATTTTCAATGTTTGTCTGGCAAAATGTCCAACTCCATGTTGCATTATTTAAATGACCTTTGTATAATACTGTATACATTTGCTTCTCTTGTTTTTTTTTTTTTTTGCAATAATGTTTTGGAGATTTTCTCCCCGGGCCTCCACTGTAAATGGACCTGGTCCGGTTGGAATTTCCCGGTTAACAAATGTAAAATAAATAAAAATAAAATAAATAAAATCTCTGTTTCACAGCTCCAAGGTCTGTAGTTCAATCCTGATGTCCATTTATTGTCTGTTTTGAGTCTGCACTTTTTCCTTGGGTCTGCAAATGTTTTCTCTGGATGCTCTGGTTTTCTCCCATATCCCCAAAGCATGCAGGTTGATTAACTGTTCAAACCTGAAAACACATATTGCATTCACCCTTAGCCTTGTGGACTAGGCATAACAGAAAAGCATCCTTGGTGACGACTTCATTTATCCAGTTAAATGGATAAATAAGCAAAATGTGTTTATTTAATGTATGACTCTAACCATCTGTTATCCAGGTAGAGGCTGGTCATCAGGCCTTTTTCATTCATGACCCAGGCTTCTTGAAAACAAAATAAATGGATGAAGATTAATAGCGTGTAGGCAGTACATTACGCAAGCATGCAGATAAATAAAGAAGTTTTATCATTTATTTATTTATTTATTTGACATTTGTTGACCAGGTTGGTCCAGCTGAGACAGAGCCCTTTTTCAGTGGAGACCTGGGGAGAAAAGCTCCACAGTAAATAAGCAAACAAAAACAATAATCAAATGTGCAGACAAGGCACATTAACTAAGCACACTTTACAGGTAGAATTTACAGTGTAATCCTGCTTGCACGATAAGAACGGATCACCAGGCTAGGTAACTATGTGGGCCTTTTGATTAGGTTCGTGTTTTCCACCAGTCAGATATTGACCATCCCCCCTGCCCTTTTTGAGACAGTGATTGCCTTCAGTTGTCTAGGATTTGAGCTAGTTCTGAAATGCTATGTTGAGGGTACTTGCACTGTCCATCACTTGAATAATCAGCTTTGGTCCTGGATCGATCCACTCTTGTCTGAGAGAGCAAGCCCATCAAGTCACTTAGAAGCAGGTCAGTGGTCTTCATGGTGAGGCTTATTCTCCCAAGGGACTTCTTCTTAAGCCCATAAGGCTGGTTAGTCCCAGCTGAGAAGAAACAACTGGCTGAGCCTGCATATGGGTCTGTATCCCTTATGGAAGATATCAGGTGTGTGAGTCTTGGTGGGAACTTCAATCATGGGATCTGAATGTTAGGGACTTTGATGTTGCACGTCTCTCCCTTTCTCGTGGTATTTCTGGTATACATTTGGTCATGTGCAAGCCATGCTTGGCTTGTGTACCTGTGCTTTTCACATGATTTGGCTTTTACAAACCTTCGAGATATCCCTTCCTCAGGGTTGTTGAAGTAGGGATTGGAAGGCTTATGGCTTTAAGGTCATTGTTGTTGAAATGGACAAGGATATTGGAGCTCCCAAGGCATATTCCAATCCTGTTTGGGGGCTTAACCTTGTTGCAGAGCCTGATGAGTGATGCTTCTCTTGAAAGATGCTGAACCTCTCTAAGGTTCCATATAGTGCAAAGAGATTCATATGAATCAACTGGAGCTCCAGGCAGTACTCTGGACCCTAAACCATGTGGAGAAGAAGCTGTTTCTAGGACCTCTTTCCCTATGTAGGGAGGTGATTGTAGTCTGACATTGATCTGTAGACAGATCCATCATTCTGTGAGCAGTTAATATTCCCACAGAGGTGAATGAAGTGGAAGATCCGCTCAGCTTAGTCTCCAGTTCTCACCTGGGGCTGCAGATTCAGAAGCTGTGCTTGATCAGGGTCTTTTGGATGTAAGACACTATTGTTTGCAGTTTTGGAGACAGTTTTTCACTATCTTTTGCTAAGTTCTGCAGGCCAATAGGGAAATAGCAGTGGATGGATTCTCTGTTATGGCATTAAAGGAACTTTTATGCATTTCTAATATTCCAGCTAACATGAAACCTCATTACAATATTCAAGGAAGAAAGGTGAAAATGCATTCTATGCTCCCAATGGTATCTGAGCAGGATGTGGGTTCAGGCTCTAAGATACCTAGAATTACAGAAAAACCTTTTGGCCCAAGCCCAGGATACCCCTCACAGTTGGGGTGACACTGTTTTTTACCAATGAACTGGACTCCTTATTTAATCCTCCTGATCCAGCTTAATCCACTGTACAAGACAATAGGGGACACCCACAACTGTGGGCAGTACAGAGGCATTAAACTCCTGTTACATTACATGAAAGTTCTAGATACAGTAGTAGATAAATGAACATTCACAATAGTAGAAAGTACAATGGAAAATGAGCAGTATGGATTCAGGTCAGGATGCAGCCCAACCAACCCGATGTTTGCAGTGAGACAGATAGTTGAGAAGAAGCTAGAGATGAGGAAAGAATTCAACTGGGCATTCCTAGACTTGGAGAAAGCATATGACAAGACCCCAAGAAAGCTGATTTGGGCAGTCCTGCAGTAGTTGGAAGTCCTAGAAACATTGATAGAATTTGTGCAGGCTTTGTACAAGGACCCATTAACTCAAGTATGAACAGTGTTCGGTCTGGGAGTGGGCGTGCACCAGGGTTCAGCTCAGGCATGACTGTCGAAGAAGGCAGGAGAGTGTAGCACTGAATCTAGAGAGATGGAGACAGTTGATATGACACCTTGACCCCGTGTAGAAATGGGAAGAGGGGATTGATGATGAGGATGATGATCTTGCCTGATCTCCAGCTGAGGGTTTCAAAGTGACTGTGTTTGTTACAAAGCCTTTGATACGTCATCCTTATGCCTTCAAGTGGAAATGCAAAGCTGTACCACATACCTCTCTATTCAGGTTGTAGGTAATCTCAGTATTTCTCAGATACATCCATTCTTCAAGCCTCTGTTATTCCTTGGTCAAGCTGAGTGTGTCTGGCATTTTGGTTTATAATGACCCTGTAGAGAGGAAGACTGATGTCCAGTGCTAGTGATTCTAAACAGTTCTAGAAAAGAGCATTTTCATCGCCATCCTCCTTTAAAGAACCCCTCCCCTCTGAGGGGCTTCAACTTTACAGCTGCCATTTCTTTCTGTCCACAGCTAGCATCAGGCCCTTATGTGAAGCTGACAATATCTGACCATTTACAAGGATAGAGTGTCCCTTAGGATGAACCCACATTTCATTTGAATGGTAGTTTCACAGATATCCCTAAGCCAATCTTAACATTTCTTGATAATCTTTATAGTGTTAGAAAGCAGAAGAAAGAGGTAATAATTTCAAGGTGGACAATTGCCGTGAGAATGCAGAGAATGAGGAGTGAATCTTGCATCCTTCACTTAACGATTGCGGTGTGTCAGCATTTATAACACTGAGGGACAGTGCTTTTGGGGGGAGCTTAATAGGCAGTTCTAGTAGTGTGTGTGTGTGTGTGTGTGTGTGTGTGTGTGTGTGTGTCTGCGTGTGTGCGTGCGTGTGTGCGTGTGTGTGTGTGTAAAAGCATAGCTAGGGTGTGGGAAGGAGGGCAGGTGCCTTGGGTTCAAGGTGTTGGGGGCAAGCTCAGGACAACAGTACTAGTATTCATTTCCATACTGGCAGGAGTGCCAAACCTGCTTTTGTGGTGCTCATGAGACAGGACTGCAGTGTTTTAGCACCTCATTTGTGAGGTATAAGTTCATGAAGATCGGAGAAAGATAGTCTTTGCTGGTTTACACCTTGGATGAGTCAAGCCACATTGGGGAATGGGTTTTTCTTTTGCTCCTCAACTTAGAGTTGAGAGGCACCATATCAGGAAACAGCAGTGGGTGCTAGATGGGTCACTTATGACTCTGATATTTTTGGGAGGAATTAAATAATTTTTTCAGTGGAAGTAACTTACAGCGAGTCGCTGATAAATATAATGAAAGTAATAATGAAAGTAAAGTAGTAGGACGTACGGAGCACATAAGGAAGTGCACCGTGTAAAGCGTGTAGCTTTAGAAAGACATGATACAAGCATTTAGGAAAATGACAACAACAAATGTTGGTCAGTCTGGACCAGAAGCCAAATAAGGAAAACCTGAAGAGTTCCATATCTCTGCTTGTCTGGTACGTAAAGTTCCAAATAATGTGGGTGCAAAAGAAAGATAGTGTGCAGTACAGATGATGTGCAGGAAATAGGAAATACACAAGTATAGTGGCCTGTTACAAACAACAGGAATACAACAAAAGCTGGAGCATGCCAAGCAGACAGCGTAAGTAAGCACAGTGTAATGTAGAAAATGTGGGATTAAAACTGCACTGTTGCTTAGTGAAAATGTATTACGAAAGACAGCAGCAGGCTGACACGTATAAAATGTAAATGTACTGTGTAAACAAGGGAATACAAGAAAACACTCCACTGTAGAATATGCAATGACATAAAAAGTATGTAAAGTGCTGCACAATGCATGTGTATCGGTAACCCATGTTGCAAAGTGAAAGCACAGAAGGAACAGGTCCAGTACACCAGTGTGTGAAACCACAGAACAAAATGTGCATATATAGTATGCGAAAGTGAAACTGCAGATAATGGTAGTGAAAGTACACTACCAGTGTGAAATATGGCAGGAGACCAAGCACAGACATTGTCCGAAGTAAACTATGGCACAATTGATGGAATATGCAGGCAGTGCAGCAGAGCATTCACCGGTTCGGCATAGCAGCTGAATCGTTTAATAAAGTGCATGCATTATATAAGCTATAAACTTAACAGAGCAGTGGACAAGAAACATAAGATATAAAAAAACACAAGCTGAATGTCGAGAGACATTTCAAGCTTGTACATCAAACTCCCATGCTTTTCCCTCATCACAGAAGCGCAGCTAGTGTTTTCTTTTGCTGTATGCCCCTAATATGATTAGGGATGTATCACAAATGTTAAAAATTATAGTGCTAGATTAAATTAACTGGCTAGCAAGTTATAAAAAATGACTTTGCACAATTTCCTTTTCTGCAAGCTCTTTAGCCTTTCTGTTTTATGTATCATAGACACAAGGTTTGCTAATGCAAACTTTATGCACTCTCTCTGTGTTAAACCTTTTCAGAAATATCACAATGGGTCTTGTTAAAAGGATTTCCATATTGTGCAGATGATCTTCATGTTTCACTGTTGCAGTCATTACATTTGGGTATCTGGTAGCCCTCAGTCGGCCTGATTAACAAAGTCTTGGGTCCTGCGTCGGTTGCTGTCCCTTCTTCCATGACGTCAGGTGGTCAGGGGTATAAAACATGCAGCTGACGCCATTAAATCAGTCTTTCTTGCCATGCGGTGCCCGAAACAGAAGCAGTTCACAAGTGCCGGTCGGCGGACTCCTGAAATTTTCGTTTTCGAGTTTCAGAACCGAAGTCTTCAACTAAAGCTAAGTACCCCGTTGGGGAAACTTTTTCTTGCTCCTTACTGATGTCAGTAAAAGATAATAATTGAATTACTTGTGGAAAGCAAATACCTCATAAAGATTTTCATTTGTACTGTATTTCTTGCCTAGGCCCTGACCACAATGTACCTTGCTGTCAGTTGTGTGCTTTATTTAATCAGCGCACTATCCATTGTCAGTATATTTTCCCCTCTAAATATTTCGGTTCTCAGTTTAATTATCCAGAAATGTCGTCGGTTAGACATCCGACTACCGGGATTCTGAAAAAACGCAAAGATAAAGACAGAGACAGGCCACCGAGGTCCAAAATTGCCGACGATGCTTCTAAGCCAGTCGCCAGTTCACCGGTACTCAGTGAGGCACTTTCGCAGCCCCTGATACCCCACTACTTCTGATTCGCAGGCCTGTACTGAGACGCATTCAGAGTCCGGTATGCCGCGAGATGCTTCATCTATGGAACCCGCGGATGTCTCTACTTTGGATGGGTCCAGAGCCGCTGTGCAGGCACCAGCTTCCGAGGGTGTATTCAGGCCTACAGACCTGCATATTATATTGATGCCTCCTTCTTTACTTAGGCCTAAATCTCGATCCATGCCTAAAAAAACAACGCCCAGACCACATGCTCAGGCCTCTATGCCTAAAAAACAAATTATAAGAATGGCTGAAGATCTAATAACTCTAATCAGGGGTAGCCAACCCCCTCCCCCTTCTAAGAGGCCTTAGACTAAAGTTGATTATGAATCTTCTGACCAGGATTCTGTTTTCTCTGATTCTTCTGATGATCTGGATTTGCCCTTATCTACTTATGAAGATGTTCATCGTGTTACACTGCTGCAGTCATTACACTTGGGTTATCCTGCCGTCAGGCGGTCCTGCAGTCGGCCTGAGTTCAAAAGTTTTGGTCCGGCGTCGGTTGCTGTCGCTTCTTCCCTGACGTCAGTGCGCCAGGGGTATATAAGATGCATCCGACGCCGTTTTCTTCAGTCTTTCTTGCCGCGTGGTGCCCGAAGCAGAAGCAGAAGCAGTTCGTAAGTGCTGGTCATCTGACTCCTGAGATTTTCGAAGTCGAATTTCAGATCAGAAGTCTTCAACAAAGCTAAGTACCCCATTGGGGAAACTTTTTTCTTGCCTCAGACCGATGTCAGAAAAAGTTAATAATTGTATTTCTTGTGGGAAGCAAATACCTCATAAGGACTTCCACTCTTACTGTATTCCATGCCTAGGCCCTGATCACAACGTCACTAGTTGTCGGTTTTGTGCTAGATTTAACAAACGCACTATAAAAAGACGTTTTGATTTTGCTTTGCACTACTTTGGCCATAGGTTCCATTATACGATACTGCTGGATCAGCCAACGACCTCAATACTGAAAAAAACGCAAGGACAAGGATAAAGACAGGCATCCGAGGTCCAAAACCGACGATGAAGCCTCTTCTAGGGCTGTCGCCGGTTTGCCGGTTCTCGGTGAGGCGTTTTCACAGCCCCTGACACCCGCTACCTCAGAGCCACAGGCCGCTGCCGACTCCCACGTGGAGACATCTAGGCCTCTGGAAACTCAAGGTATTGGGCCTATGGAAACTAATCCGTCAGATGGGTCTGAAGCAGCTGAGCAGGCATCGGCTTCTGAGGGTGTTTTCAGACCTTCACAACTTACCATTAAAACAACAGCCAAGACAAAGGTACCATTAAAGACAAAGAAACAAGTACAGCATTCTCCTGGACAGTCCTCCATGCCTAAGAAACAGATACTTAAAATGGCTGAAGACCTCATTACTCTAATCAGGGGTTCCCATCCCCCTCCTGAGAAAAGGCCTAGGCAGGATACAGACTATGACTCCTCTGATCAGGTTTCCATTTCCTCTGATTCCTCTTCAGACCAGGGATACTCTCTCCCCCCCATGAGGACTCTGATGCTGAAGAATCTATCCCTTCAGCCTCTCCTCCTGAGGATTATTCTTTTGGGGAAACTTTACATACCATGAGGGAGCATTTCCACTGGGAAAGCCAGGATTATTCAGAATCCAAGAAAAGGCTCAGGGATTTCCTTTTGCCTCAACACAGGCCCCTGGCTATGGATGATGTGTTCTCTGAATCCAGTTTATCTCCTGACTCTTTGCCCCCTGCTCCAGCCAAGCCAGATAGGTATTATAGAGTCCCTGACTCTCACAAGTTTCTTTACAAAAACCCTTCTGCTGATCCAGAAACTATTTCCCAGGATCCAAAATGGGTTAAGGCTTCCATTGCAAAAAATCCAGTACCCTCTGACAGAGATTCCAGAGCTTTGGATAGATGGGGGAAGAAAGTATACACTTCTGCAACTTTAGCAGTAAGAGCTTTAAATTGCCAGTTTCACATGCTTAAGTACCAACAATATTTAATGGCTCAGTTAAAACAGAAAATGCTTGCAAGCTCAGAAGCTCCTGATTGTAAAGAAATGCAGGATTTATTGCATGAAGTTGAAAAGGTGGGAAAACATACTCTGCAATGTGGTTTTGATTCTTTAGAGACCTCTTGTAGAGCCGCAGTTACAGTGATTCGAAGACATGCTTGGTTAAAAGAACAAAGTTTACCTGATCATGTTAAGGCAAAATTATTGGATGCTCCTTTACAGCATGATACTTTGTTTGGTGTTAAGGCAGAAGAGGTGTTAAAGAAAATGGAGGATAAAGCTAAATCTATGCAAACAGTCAAGGATTTCTTACAGGTACAGCCACCTCAGTTTAGCAGAAATTGGCCAACAAAGAATTGGTCCTTTCCGGTGTCAGACAGGCCACAGAGAGGCAGATACAGACGCCCAAGAGGCAGATCTCAACCCCAAGGCTCAAACAGACAACGACAGTGGGGCACCTCAACCCCAAAAGGTGGTGAGGACAAGTCTCAACCTTACAGGAAACAGTCACAATGACTTTCCTCTTCATACGCCAAGCACATCCCTTCTGGAAGCCCCCTTAGGGGGAAAACTAGCACTTTTTTCTCAAAACTGGCAAATAATCACCCAAGACAAATGGGTCCTGAATATTGTGTCTCAAGGTTACAGATTCCACTTTCATACTTTACCAAGGTTAAAAGGAATGCCAGACCTGCACAAAATCAATGGGCAGAGGCACAAAAACAAATTTCAGCCCTCATGGACATGAGAGCTATTCAAAAAGTACCACAACAAGAACAAGGACAAGGATTTTACTCAAGACTCTTCCTGGTCCCCAGAAAGGACAAGGCCTGGAGGCCCATACTAGATGTTTCAATTCTGAATACTTACCTAGGAAGTCCGAAATTCATAATGTTGACATTACACCAGCTTCTACCCATGCTGGGCAAGAAGGCTTGGCTTGTTACTCTGGACCTCAAAGAGGCATACCTGCATGTCCCTATCAGACAAAATTGCAGAAGATACCTCAGATTCAAAGCTGGTACAATGCACTACCAATGATTCCCTGCCTACAACAGGAGTTTCGATGGTGGGCACAGGCATGTCACCTAAACAAGGGTCAGCCTTTTACCCAACCCACAGCCAGGCAAACTCTAACAACAGATGCTTCGGATTACGCCTGGGGAGCGCACATGGCAGGAAAATGCATTCAGGGCAAGTGGACCACAGACCAGATGCATCTTCACATCAATCAAAAAGAGATGTTGGCTGTTCAAAATGCCCTAACAGCTTTCAAGGACCTTCTACATCCAGGACAATTACTACTAAAGACAGACAACACAACAGTAATGTGGTACATAAACAAGCAAGGGGGAACTCATTCTTATCCCCTATGCAGGCAGGCCATGACCTTGTGGAACACAGCTCTAACGTATAAAGTTCACCTGCAAGCACAATTCCTGCCAGGAAAGAAAAATACTCTGGCAGATGACCTAAGCAAAAATATCATGGACCCTCACGAATGGAAATTGAAAATCTTCAGCATGGTAACGCAAAAGTGGGGATGCCCAGACATAGATCTTTTTGCCTCCCCACTGAATTGCCAACTACAAAAAATTCTGCACAAGGACTTATCACAAACAAGCATGGAAAGTGGATGCTCTTCTGCTCAGCTGGAAAAACCTAAAAGTTTATGCCTTCCCGCCACTGCCTCTCCTTTCAAAGGTACTCCTAAAAGCCAGACAAGAAAAACCAGAGATGATCCTGATTGCTCCAGACTGGCCACGCCAGCACTGGTACCCTATCTTAAGGAACTTGGCTCGAGGCCCACCATGGATTTTGCCTCAAATTCCACACCTTCTGACTCAGCAAAACAATCAGATCCTGCATGGTCAGCTCAAAACACTAATACTGGCTGCATGGCAGCTACATTAGTCAAACAGACAACACCTCTCTCTAAAGCTGTTATGGATGTCATTTTGGAGGCCAGGAGGCCTAGCACCAGGAAAGCTTACTCAGAAAAATGGAAGAGATTCTGTGCCTGGAACCAGGCTCAAAGCCTTGACCCTCTTGTTCCAAACATTCCTCCAATTTTACAATACTTAACTGAGATGCTGGACAGAGGCTTATCCTTCTCATCTATTAAGATCCACGCCTCTGCCATTTCAGCACATTACAACACGGATCCTCCTTTATTCTCTCATCCCTTGCTAAAGCAGTACCTCAGAGGGGCTAAAAACATAAGACCGCCCCGGAGAGCACCAACACCAACTTGGGACCTCAATTTTGTTTTGGAAAAACTGACCCTGCACCTTTTGAGTCAGCCAATACAGCCAATCTAACATTTTTATCATGGAAAACAGCTCTTCTCCTGGCAGTAACTTCAGCACGAAGAGTCTCAGAGCTACAGGCATTAATGGCAGTGGAACCTTTTATAATTTTTCATCAGGACAGGGTATCTTTAAGGACAAACCCTACCATTATGCCAAAGGTGGTATCTAGTTTGGCTCTTAACCAAACCATCCATTTGCCAACTTTTTATCCAAACCCCCAGAATTAAGGGGAGAAACTTCTGCATTCTTTGGACATACACAGGCAGCTACGCTTCTACTTGGACAAAACAAAGGCTTTCAGGAAAACTGAGCAACTGTTTGTAGCATATGCTGCAGGATCACATGGCATGGCTATCTCAAAGCAGACTATATCCAAATGGATAGGACACTGTATTTGGTACTGCTACACACAGCATGGAAAATCAGTCCCAAATAAATTAGGCCGCATTCCACCAGGGCAACAGCCACTTCAACAGCCTTTCTCAGAGGAGTACCTACCAAGGAAATTTTAGAGGCTGCAACTTGGAGTTGAGTGCACACCTTTACCAAGCATTACCACCTGCCTCTTTACTCTAAATCCAGAGTAGGATTTGCCACTGCAGTTCTGCAGGGCCTCATAGCCAATCATAACTCTTTATAGACCAGCCACCCAACCTCAGCTTTGGGATTCTACCCAAGTGTAATGACTGCAGCAGTGTAACACGATGAACATAGTACAGTTTTGTACCTACCATTAATGTAGATGTTTGAGTGTTCACACTGCTGCAGTCCAGGTTACCCTCCCTCCATCCCCTCTGAACTAACTGGACTTATCTATACCTTTCTATCCTATACAATCTTTGGGGTGTATTTGCTGGTAACTGAAGGTATTGTTTTTACTGTATCTTTTTGATTAGCAATATGCATTGCCTACCTACTTGGGGGCACCTGACATCTGGGGCAAGAAAAACTGAAGAAAATGGTGGCGGATGCATCTTATATACCCCTGGCACACTGACGTCAGGGAAGAAGCGACAGCAACCGACGCCGGACCAAGACTTTGGAACTCAGGCTGACTGCGGGACTGCCTGATGGCAGGATAACCCAAGTGTAATGACTGCAGCAGTGTGAACACTCGAACATCTACATTTATGGTAGGTACAAAACTGTACTATTCTGATGCAGAGGACTCCATTCCCTCTGCTTCCCCTCCTGAGGATTTTTCTTTTGGGGAAACCTTACATACTCTAAGGGAGCATTTCCACTGGGAAAGCCAGGATTTTTCTGATTCAAAAAAGAGGCTTAGGGATTTCCTTCTCCTACCTCAGCATAGGCCTTTAGCTATTCCTCCTGTACTAGACATTGTTGATGATGCTTTTTCGGAATCTAGTTTGGCCCCTGATTCCCTGCCTCCTGCTCCCAGAAAACCTGACAGATACTACAGGGTCCCGGAGTCCCATAAGTTCCTTTTTAAAAATCCTATTGCAGATCCAGAAACTATTTCACAGGGGCCCAAGGGCATTAAGGCTTCTACTGCTAAAAATCCTACCCCTTCTGATAGACTCCAGGGCGCTGGATAGATGGGGTAAGAAGGTTTACACTTCTGCAACCTTGTCCATTAGGGCTTTAAACTGCCAGTTTCATATGTTAAACTATCAGCAACATGTTATTGGACAGCTTAAACAGAAAATGATGTTGATTCCTGACTGTGTGGAAAATAAAGAATTACAGGATTTAATGCATTTTGCTGAACAAGTTGGAAAACATACTTTGCAATGTGGTTTTGATTCATTAGATGCCTCTTGCAGGGCTGCTGTTACTCGGTCTATGCTCAGAAGGCATGCTTGGCTTAAGGAGCAATCTTTGCCTCATCATGTTAAAGCTAAATTGTTGGGTGCTCCTTTAAATCAGGATCGGCTGTTTGGCAACAAGGCTGAGGAAGTTCTTAAAAAGATGGAAGATAAAGCTAAATCTATGAAAACTGTTAAAGATTTTTTACAAGTTCAGCATCCTAGATTTAGTAGGCACTGGAGCTCTAAGAATTGGTCCTTTCCAGCCCCTTCAAGGTCTTCTCAAGCCAAACGTGGACACAGCAAAAAACCCAGGTTTCAGTCCCAGGGGACACACAGAACTAAGCAGTGGGGGGCCTTCACTTCCAAATCTGGGAGTAATAAGACTCCCCCCTATGATAAGCTGTCTCAATGACTTCCTTTTAAAATTTCCAAGCACTTATCAACTAACTGCCCCTTTGAGGGGGAAAGATTGCTCTTCATGCAAAGAACTGGGAACTCATTACCCAGGACAAATGGGTTTTAAATATAGTGTCCCAGGGATACAGATTTCACTTCCACATGTTGCCAACACCAAGTGGGTGGCTGGACCTACCCCCAAACCAGTGGGCAAAGGCCCAAAAACAAGTACTTTCTCTCTTAAGCATTGGGGCTGTTCAACTGGTACCAGAAGAGAAAAAGGGACAAGGTTTCTACTCGAGACTTTTCCTAGTACCCAGAAAAGACAGTTCATGGCATCCTATCCTGGACCTGTCTACTCTAAACACTTTTTTGGAGATTCCAAAATTCAAGATGCTGACTCCACCAATTATTTCCTATGCTAGGCAAAGATGCCTGGTTGGCAACACTAGATTTAAAAGAAGCATACCTGCAAATCCCAATCAGGGAATCTTGCAGAATTTACCTACACTTCAAAGCAGGCTACACGCACTATCAGTTTTCTGCACTGCCCTTTGGCTTATCTACTGTGCCGAGGGTATTCACAAAGTGCCTAGCTCCAGTTATTGCATTTTGCAGACAAAGAAATATTCAAATATACCCATACCTGGACGATTGTCTAATTCAGGCAGAAAGCCAGGACATACTTTTGAATCATCTGGCCTTTGTACAAAGGGTTCTAACTTATCTGGGGTACAACATAAATGAAAAGAAATCACAACTGGTACCCTGTCAACAAATTATATTCCTGGGAGCAAGCTTGAATACAACTTCCCAGATGAAGATGACTTACCTCATGCCAGAGAAACAAATTCATTTGACAACCTACTTCAAACAAGTGGCCACAAAAACCCTGCTATCTGCAAGACAAATACTGCAGGCCTTGGGGTTCATGGCCTCCTGCATTCTTCTAATTCCATATGCAAGACTGCATATGAGGAAACTACAGTGGTATCTAAAAAGCCTATGGTGTCAACATTTTCAGGACCTAGAAACAATGATTCCTATCATACCTTGCCTATGCCTAGAGTTCCTTTGGTGGGCAGAGGCCTGCCACCAAAACAAGGGACTAACTTTTACACCACCCTCTGTCACCCAAACCGTAACAACAGATGCATCAGACTATGCATGGGAGGCTCACCTGGCAGGGAACTGCATTCAGGGCAAATGGAACCCAAGTCAAATGCACCTGCATATCAATCAAAAAGAAATGTTAGCTGTACAGAATGCTCTGACAGCCTTCAAGGACCACATTCTTCCAGGACAACTATGGTAAAGACGGACAAAACCACTGTTATGTGGTACATAAAGAAGCAGGGGGGTACACATTCTTAACCGCTCTGCAGACTAGCCATGGCATTGTGGAATACAGCCTTGATCTACCAAGTGCACCTACAAGCTCAATTCCTTCCAGGAAAATTAAATACACTGGCAGATGGACTAAGCAGAAACCTCATGGACCCACACAAGTGGAAACTGGAACCAAGGACTTTGAACATGTTGATAAGCAAATGGGGGAGCCCAGATATTGACCTGTTTGCCTCTCCCCAGAACTACCAATTGGACAAATTTTGCACAAGGACTCCCCACAAACAAGCCTGGAAAGTGGATGCTCTGTCCTTCAGCTGAAAAAACCTATCAGTCTACACCTTCTCCCCTCTGCCTCTGCTCTCCAAAGTACTACTAAAAATCAAACAGGACAAACCAAGGATGATTTTGATTGCTCCAGACTGGCCATGCCAACACTCGTACCCCCTTCTGCGCAGTGTGTCACGGTTATCTCCATGGCATCTGCCTCAGACTCCTTCCCTGCTGTCTCAGCAGGAGAACCAGATTCTGCACCCTCAGCTTCTAACACTGAACCTTGCAGCCTGGCTAATTACTTAATCTCTCCTTTACCATCCCTTAGCAAACCTGTGATGGATATCATTTTAGAGTCAAGGAGGCCTAGTACTAGAAAATCTTATGCTGAAAAGTGGAAAAGATTATATGCCTGGAACCACTCTCAAGGGTTGAGCACAGCAGCACCCAATTTACCTCAGATTTTACAATACTTAACTGAGATGCTTCACAAGGGCCTGTCTTTTTCCTCCATTAAAATCCGCGCCTCAGCCATTTCAGCTTATTATAACACAGAACCTCCCCTCTTCTCTCATCCACTGCTCAAGCAGTTCCTCAGAGGGGCCAAAAATTTGAGGCCACCCAGGAGAGCTCCAACCCCAGCCTGGGACCTTAACTTTGTCTTGGAGAAACTCACTCTACCTCCTTTCGAGCCAGCTGCTACTGCAGACTTAAAATTTCTTTCTTGGAAAACAGCTTTCCTTTTAGAAATCACTTCAGCTAGAATAGTATCTGAATTACAGGCCCTTATGGCAGTGGATCCTTTCATCATCTTTCATGCGGACAGGGTGTCCCTCAGAACCAATCCATCCTTCATGCCAAAGGTGGTATCCAGTGTGGTTTTAATCAGTCCATTCATTTGCCAACCTTTTTCCCAATCCACAGAATAAAGGGGAATGGATACTGCATTCTTTAGATGTGCACAGACAACTTAGATTCTACTTGGACAGGACTAAACCTCAAAGGAAATCTGAACAACTGCTGGTGGCATTTGCTGCAGGGGCAGAGGAGAAGGCTATTTCAAAGCAAACCATTTCTAATTGAATAAGCTTTTGCGTTCATTTCTGCTATAAGCACCATGGAAAACCTATACCCCAGGGGATCAGACCTCACTCCACCAGGGCTGCATCTACCTCTACAGCCTTTCTCAGAGGTGTCCCTACCAGGGACATCCTAGAAGCTGCTACCTGGAGTTCTGTACATACTTTCACCAGGCATTATCATTTGCCAATTTTTCTCTAAATCCAGAGCTGGCTTTGCCATTGCAGTCTTGCAGGGCCTTATAGCTGGCCCTAATGCTATCTAAATTCCTCCTCCCAACCATAGCTTTGGGAATGTACCCAAATGTAATGACTGCAACAGTGAAACATGAAGAACATAGTACAGTTGTGTACACTTACCATAAATGTAGATGTTCGAGTGTATTCACTGTTGCAGTCCTGGTTACCCTCCCTCAAGCCTACTAACTTCTTTTGGCTATACCTCTACTTTCCTTTACTATGCTTAAAAGCCTTTTTGGTGTATTTTCTTTTTTGTTGGAGGTATATATTTGTACTTTTATATTTAATTGCTTCCCAGTAGGGGGGCACCTGACATCTGGGGCAAGAAAAAGTGATGTAATGGCGTCAGCTGCATGTTTTATACCCCTGACGACCTGACGTCATGGAAGAAGGGACAGCAACTGATGCAGAACCCAAGACTTTGTTAATCAGGTCGACTGAGGGCTACCTGCAAGCAGATAACCCAAATGTAATGACTGCAACAGTGAATACACTTGAACATCTACATTTATGGTAAGTGTACACAACTGTACTTTTCATAAAATAAATCATGTACTTTTAAATGCAGGGCACTCGGGCAACTCTAGAGTTTGAAAAATACTATTTACTCACTTCAGTTCTGCACTCTTATTACATGATGTTTGCTTGGCTACAAAGAAGTGGTGACATCACACAAAGTATGCAATTGGGAGAAAACTTGCAAATGAAGTAGTAAGTATGCTTTACGGCAAGCAGCATGCACAAATCTGGTGGTGAAACATCTGGTAGAGCACACATGGGTAGTGCGGAACAAATAACCTGTGTTGCATAGCTTTGTCTGAGCTGGCATACTTCTCACCTTCTCTGTTACACTTTCCACTCATTTTGTGTAGTCAAATCATATGCAGTTGGAAGTCTTTTATAAGCATAGTGTGAGTATGCAGTTAAAACGTAATAAATACAACAGTAAAACATATAAATACACATGTAGCATGCAAATGCCGTGATATAAAGTCTGAATAATTTCACAAAGACAGTCTCTTAAAAGTAGTAGCAACAGCAAAGTAAATGTATTAGTTTAAATTACAAGTTTCTTACAAACAGAACACAGCTGTATTCACTCTGATCTCATGTATGGAGTTCAGTTTTTAAAAAAAGTTAAAGTTTTGCTGGAGATAGGTTAATCAATTATTTTAGATACAACCTACAAAGAAAACTTGCATACATGCCCCAGCCCTATAAGTTTTAAACAATTCATTAGGCAAATTAATCAGTTTTAGACTTGGTACATGACTTAAAATTTACCCCTAAATTAACTCATTAATCTAAATACTTTACTTATGTTGTACTGTTCTTTCTTTATCCTGGTGCCAAAAGTGACATATGGTAAAAGGAGCGGCATTAGCTGTATCCCCTTAACCTCAGCCCAAGAGACAAACAACCAGTCAGATCTGAGCCATGCTAATTGCAGGCTTACAAACTATTCTCTTATTGGTGCAGCTCTAAGCTGTGCTTAATCTTCAGGCTTTGCTAAATTGTTTGCATCTTAATTCCAAACATGGCTTATTCTTCTTGTCTGTAAGAGTCAACATACACTGTCTAATGTGTTACTGGTCCAGGTGGTGCTGACCCACTTCTTCACCTTGTAAAAATGGTGCTAGCTGGCACAGTGGGAGATTTACAAGAACAAGCAAGCAGAACTTTAATATGGTGGGGAGGATGTTGGATTAGTCTGAGAATGTATTGCTGCAGAGATGAAGTTGTTGACGTAAAGTTCCTCAGAAAGCAGTAGATTGGTGGGGAGGATGTTGGATTAGTCTGAGAATGTATTGCTGCAGACATGAAGTTGTTGACGTAAAGTTCCTCAGAAAGCAGTAGATTAATGTGTAGATGCCTTCAAGAATGACTAGCAAAAAAAAATAGGAAAATGCATTTGGTGAATTTCCTTTGGTCAGAGGTATATCCAATATGTAGTGAAAGAGTACATTTGGTGAATGCACCAAAACTGCGCCTGTTACGGGGCTTTTTCATTCTATGAGTTATTCAAAAATGTAAACCGTTGATTCTTAGAAAAAAAGCATCTTTTTCTCTTTTTGCAGAGAATTAATAAAAATGGCCAAGAAACTCCCATTTAAGCCAGAAACGTTTGTTTAGCTGGAAGTGTTCAGGTTACAGTAGTAATGGATGCAAAACACTGTCCAATATTGCCCAGTGCACTGGTTTATCTCCTGTTAATATAGGCCATGGTACCACCGCTTGGTAAGCCAAACTAGCTCCTGTATACAGGTGGTGGTGAAGATGGAAGAACCTATTTTTGTGAATCTGTAATTTGAGGGAAAAGGGAAGTCCTCTTTTTTTTCTGAATACATTTTATTCCCCACTGCCAGACAGCTGTAGTCCATCCCAGAATCACTGACCCATTCATTTCACAGCAGGGTAAAAGTCCACTATCCAGGCAGCCATCAAGAGGTTTCTTATTTTGATAGTAACCCCTTTTTCCTTCAGATAGACAATCTTTTACCATTGAATGTACAGGAGCTGTGACTATACTTTGACTAGTATATATTATGTATAAAACTTTGAGTGTTGGACAGAGTTCTTAAATGTATTTCCTGAAGCTGGAATCATATAAATTGCTATGTAAATTAGTGTTTTCAGACAACGGCCCTTGGACAAATTTCAGAAGCATAGCATTACAGACCTGTGTGCTTCAATTAGGAATCAAACCTAGACCATAAATCCTCTGGTTTGTCATAATGGTTAAACCAAAAATTATCAGAAGTAAAAAAAAAAAAAAAAAAAAAAAACATTGGTCATAAATAGCACAGGCTCCAAGACATAATTATCGAGTATGCAGTTAAAACATTGAAACACAGTAATTGCATATACTAACTCCAAGATTGTGCAGTAACTGTTAAAGGGCAAATTCCCACCCCGGGTATTATGTTGGCCTTGCACCACTATTACCCAATATAATCAGGGAAGCTGCTGCCATTAACATTTGAACAAATGAATGGGCTGCACGTGTAATGTTTTATATTAGTTGATTGAGTGCATACGCTGATCAGATAATCAGTGCTACATTTTTTTGTGCGACATTTTAATTGCACAAGGTGTATTTATCTGGAAATCTTCGAGGTCGGGATGTGTAGCACTATTTCCTCCTTTTATTTACCTTTCTCAGGAAGGTGAAATCCTATCACCAGTTCCCTTCAGCAGTTATTTATTTGCATCTTGTGACTGCCATCACTTTACAAGATGTAAGTAACAGTGTGGGCCACTTTCTTTGCTTCAAGTCCTTGGCTTGGAGGGGGTCAGTGCAGCCCTATAGCAACAACAGATCCAATTAATCCTATGGTGCAAGTGGTGAGAATAGCTAGCTGTAAAATACCTCAGATTAGCAGGAATGGGTAGGAACCCTCACAGCAGGGGACATATGGATACAAGTGACTATTCAGCAAGTTGTTCTGTGTAAAAGTGTTGTAAATTATTTTACAGTTAAAGCCAAAATTTATTTATGTATTTATTTTACATTTGTTGACTGGGAAAGTCTGACTGCATGCCTGTCCATTTTCAGCAGAGGCCTGGGGAGAAAAGCTCCACAGTTAAATTTTAAGCAAAATATAATATGTATACAGAAGAATTCAAACTTACATAGTACCAAACATAACAGCAAAACATCTGTAGACTATAAAATGGTGCAAGATAACTAATTTATCCAAGTCGTGTTAAAACAATTCTTCTGCTTTCTAATGCTTCATATTACTGTCTGTGCCACAGCAGCTACAGTTTCTGTGTCTTGATGACTTCCTCTTATTAAAAGATCACTTGTTCATGGTGATTGCTATGTTTTCTTTCTCTGTCTGTCTGGGAGTGAATCAGAAGGTTAAACAGTGGGTGTGTAAACCTTCACTACGTAACACATATGCAGAGGAAGGACCCCCCCAACAGTAGTAAGAAAGATCTAGTACCGTGAAATATTTATGTAACATTAAGTATGTTTTTCACATACACGCCACAAGACAGAGAAAAGAAGATGTACTTTTCTTATAGGAGTTACTTCATACTTGGCTACAAAATGTAAATTATACCACACTGCAAATACAGCTATGGTGTAGTTTGCTTTCCTAGAAATTGGCAGTGCCTTAAACCTTCATAATGTTGCATCTCTTTTGTTATTTAGGAAGTATATGTACCCATGGTTTCGTGGGGAGGGGGTGGTATCTATCAACTCTGAGAGATTGATCATGGATAAAATATGATACTGAAGAAGTTAAAATGCCAAGAAAGTCAATGTAACCTTTTTATTTGATTACTAAGTTAGACAGAGGCATAGCTAGTGGTAAAACTGGATTTAATGGCTCTCGTTTACCTGTGTCCTACTTGTCAAATTTGTCCATATCGGTACTAAAAGCTTGTCAAAGGAATGATCTCCATGACCACTGTGGTTTTCATCAGCGTGTAGGAAATTTGTAAAGTAAGAATTTCTGCACCCCCAGTACTCCTTACCTGTGCTGCCTGCATATACCAACTGTGACATCACACAGTCAGAGAATAAGGGAAACAGTCCCAACTCCATATATAGGACTAATCCCAGCTATTTTGATTCTGTGGTTTAATATTATCAGCTGTCACTCGATAAAAGGACATAGAACTCCCTAGCTACAGCATGGTGAGGTATTCCATGATTCAGTGCATGGTTACCAATTTACTGCCTTGGAAACTACTCCGATTTTTTTTCCTTTGGCAAGAAGGTATTTCACTTGATTTCACCTTATTACAGTGAGCACAAGCTGTGCACTTTTCAGCAAGGCAGAGAAACCCCAGAAGTGCTATGTTTAGAGAACAGGGTGTGTGGGCAGAGCCCCCCCCATATCTTGGGGTGTGGGGACACAATCCTCTGGTAAAACACTGGTAAATAATATGTACTTTTTCAACTATCCTACTGCAGTAAAGTAGTCTGTGGGTTTGTGCTCTGCAAGATAGTGAATGTTGGCAAACACGTCAGACCTCTTAGTACTATGTGCTTTAAAGATGGCATCGTGCTGTCTGTTCTGACAAAGTACGTAGGTCGTGTGCTCCCAATTGCCTCTGGAGTACATAAGATGGATATGTGGGGAAGAGATCACTTCTTTTCTTGGTTTCATGAAAACACAGGGGGGACCTCTTCTTAACGTTCAGTATGGCATCCAAGATGACAGCAGGTTGGATGCCTAAGACAAACTGACAAATATTTTGTTTAAATTATTGAACTCAAGAGTCTGCCTGTTTTTTGCTCCTAAACCATGTTATTTGTCTATGTACTCTAAGATGTCTTTGGAAGCTGCTGCATGTGTGACATGTTAGCTTACAGCATTGTATTACTGTATCCTGCAGGGTTAACTTGATATATTGTTTCTGGATCTCCATTTTAGGTCTAACTGCAATGCCTTCTTTTCTGTAGATTCAGCTAGGGATGATGACACTGTGAGTTTTGTTGGTCTTTATGACAGTTTTATTGGCTGCTCTTGGGCTTTTGAGCCATGAATGGTCCCATTTGTACTTGCCACTATATTCTTATCTTTATGTAATGGGCTACCTTTGGGACTGTGTGTGGCTTCGCAAATATCAGAACAAGTACTTTTGAAGATGTATTTGAAGCTCACACAGCAGGAGCACCAAAGCTTGCTGAATCGTTTTATAAGAGCGTTACATCGTGTTTGGTTTGAGTCACTGGATTTATTCTCAGTCTTTGCTTCTGCTACACTTTTGGAGTTTGTTTTTATTATTCTCTGCACTTTGAGCATTACCCAAGACCTTTTAGAACTTTGCTGTGATATTTGTTTGCTTGCTTGTTTTATAGTTTGATTTCTTCTGTAGTAATACACAAACTGCTGTTTGTTTTATAACGGCAGTGGCTCTCATGCTCGGATTGCCATTGCTGGAAATAACATTTCACACATTCAGTATCGTATGTTATATTTTCATTGTTTGAACTCCTCCTATATTTCCCTTGAATTTGATGTTAAAAATGTGTAGGAAGTGAAGTTGAATTAAGTTGTATCTGAAGACTGTCTGAGGAGAGGAGTGAGCCCAAGCAGTGTTAACATGGACTTTTATACAGTGCATTATATTATTTCAATTTTTTAAAGTATTTTTTATTTGTGACAGTTTATCGGTTAATGTTTGTAACAGAAAACTAATTTTGCTAGATTCTAATTTAATAACATTGTTATTATTAATTGATTGATTAGGAAAAGTTTACCTGCTTTGTGAAGCATTGTTTATAAATAAATTAAACTGAAAAATATGACAGTTGTTCGCAGAGAATCCCAGATGTGTGAATGTTCATAGATGTGCATGTCTGTGCAGGCAGTTTGTGACTGTAGCAAAACTTTTGTCGTACTTTTTATTGTCCTGACAAGAGCTAATTATACCGCTGTCCTGGTTATACACAGCATGGGATGAAGAGGGGGTCTCAGCCATGAACTTGCATACGGATCTGCCTAACTTGTTAATTTGCTCGTTACTGATTGGCCTTTGTTTGTACTTTTGTGTTGCCACAGTGTAGCACTGACAATCTTCCTCTGGATAAATACATTTTCTGGGTATTTATATTATAAAAGTGTTTGGCATTGTTATGAAAAAAGACACCGGTGTATGTCAACATCCTTTGTTGTTGTGTGTTGCCAAAGTAGGTCACTGACAATCTCATTCTAGAGGTATAAAATTGTGACTGTGATTGAACACATTTTTTGAATACTTGTTTGAGCAAAAGAGTCAGGGGTACATTTACATCCTTTGAGCCAAGAGTGTCCAGAAAAAATGATAGCTGTAGGTGACACTAAAATCTCACTGCATTATCATCACCTTCCCAGGGTTGGGAGGGTGGCCTAATGGTTAAGGTGTTTGCCTCACAAACACAAGGTGCAGGGTTTGAGTCTCACAATGGATAACTGGCTAGGCTTAAAATGGCTTGCAAGAGCAGTTAGCTTAGTACTAACCTATGAAACTATGAAACTTAAAGTGCACCTCAGCATCTGGTTGTAGTGATCCACTATAAATATATGGCAGCTTCCCACCAGGAGGTGTAAATCTGGGCTCGAGATGATTGGCACTGGGAAAAAGAGTTTGAGGATGGATGGATGTGAATTTCAAGTATGGCAAACTGATTTTGAAGGTCATTGTCTCCGTATTCTTAATAGAAAAACATGTTTTGTCACAGACTTTTATCCCATTGGCACTAAAAATTCTCTCGGCAATCATGCTCACATATGCAATGGTTTAAATACTAAGAGTTGTAGTGCTTGATTGATTGGGTTTTTGTACCCAGTACAGCACTGATTCACCCTGCAGTAGGATATAGGGCATCCTCTCTATAACTAATTTTGCAGCTAGACATCTGTTAATGCAAAAGCCATCACAGATTTTCCAGTTGGTTTTAAAAATGTAAAGTCTAACTGGATGTCCTGCATATGGTGGTTGTTATTTAGTACAGCAGGAGTTCTGGTGTGGGTTTATCAGCAGAATTTCCAGTAGTACAAATGGCAGATGTTGAGGGGTTGCATTCAAGGTACACCCATGACACTCTGCCTTCCTTAGTGACACTGGATTGTCTGGAAGAGGAGCATTTTTATTTGTCAGCTCCAATTCCTTTTTTGACGATAAAGCTTGCACTTTAAAGTCATATGGTTTGCTGAATGACTATTTAATGTCCTTAAAGTCTGGACCGAGGAGGGAAGCGTAACTCTAATATTCTTTCCTGCACATGTGCACAGTTTGCTTACTGGTTTGGAATGATTTTATCACGTTGCCAGCCAGAAATATGATCTGGATGTCATCAGTGCAGAGGAAATCTGTCTTAAGGTGCTTCTTGTGGATTTAGATCTATGAAATAATTGGTATGACTGATGCATTATGTAAACAGAAGTCATGCCTCTCAATCTTCTATAGCAACAAATCTGGACAAAGCCTAAAATAATGTGTGGGGGGGCATATGCCCAAAAATAGGGACAGGTTTTAAATATTTCTCTTATAAACTTAGACAGTTGCTTGAATAATAGGATTTGTGTTGACATGCTTTTTGTGAAGGATATGAAGTCTGATACTCATATGTATGTCATTATTTAGTGAATAATCCTCACTGATTTGTCAGAAAATCACTAAACATCGAAAGTGTGATGCGAGACTTAGGGACACAGGTGGACAGTGGTCTCACTTTCGATAATCACATCGCCACAACAGTCAGGAAATCCTTCTATGTGGCACACCTCATCACCAAGGGGTTTTCAAACAGAAAAAAGGAGGTCATTGTCCCACTGTACTCATCCCTCATTAGACCCATTCTAGAGTATAATGCCCCGTTTGGTATGTACCTCACAAGACATCTGTAACAGCTGGAAAGGCCACAGAAATACCTGACTAAAAGAATCACAGGCCTAAAGCAGATGCCATATGCTGACCATCTAAAAAAACTCCAGTTATACTCTGTGGCATATCGTCTACTCAGAGGCAATCTCTGCTTAACATACAAGGCCATGTCAAACCCTGAGTTGTTGGACATGCTACACTTAAAGAAATCCCAATCCCTCAGAGCCACACGCTCCAGGGATCTAAACCTTGTCATCACAATGAACAAAACATGCTGGAAGGATAGGTTCCTGACCCAGAGACTCCCCAAACTCTGGAATAGACTGCCCATACATGTCAAGCAGAGCGCCTCATTGGCCGTCTTCAAAAGGAACCTTGATGATTGGATGGGAGACAGGAAATTCACCCCGGGGATCATGTCAGTCACCCTGCTAGACAGGGGTCCAGAGAAGTAAATATTGTGGGAAGAAATATCCAGGGAATTGTTATGGCTAGGCTTGCATAGGCCCTAGGGCCGATAGCCTAGTACCAACCTATGAACCTATAATATAAGGATCAGACCAAAGATATGAGGCAAAATCTGGACATTCTGTGAAAATCTGGGCAGCTGAGAGGTATGGCAGAAATTTCTGTATTTCCACCCATCCCTTCCTGTCTTGTTTGTAACTGAAAAGGTTCTACAATAAAACAGTCCATTTATTTAGTTAACAAATAAGGATCCTCCTCTTCTCAGGTCCCCGCATACACTGCTACTGGCTAACACTAACACTGCTTTTTCTGGAACAAATTTATGATCTGAGTGAGCCATACCTAGTCGTTCTGGTGCTACACCATGAGCTCTTTGTATCACTGAAGTGGGCCACATTCTTCAGAATCTTCTGTACTTTTGGGGACAACACCGGATTTTACCCCTTTTATGTATTGTGGCCATTTGAAACCTGTCAGTTCCAAATCATCCCTAAAGTGACTTTTTCTTTTTCCTGTTTCTTAATGCAAGATCACTTCTGCCTCAAGTACATATGAAAGGGAAATGAATCCCTATCAAAAGTGTACAGTTGCATGATGATAACTGTGACAGCACTGGAAAAGAAGGTGCTTCCCTACAATCTGTCACTGCCCAGACTTCTTTCGTAATTCTAAGTTTGCTAAAATACCCCCCCATAGCTCCTTTTTTTCTGCACAGTGGGACTCAGCCTCAAGAGCTGTGGGTCATATGGTGTCGATTTAAGTTTATTATGCAGTGAAGGAACTGTGCTATGCTGTTACTTTTGTACAAGAACATTGTAGGTGTATTTATTTAATTTGCTAATATCACAACATTTATATTTCTGCACAGATTAACAGTGCAATGCTTTAATGAAGACAACCAGAGCTAATTGCAAGACATTCCATAGTGCATGGTGCACAATCCATTTTTACAGTAACTGTGAAGAATCATGTGTTAAATAACTTTGTATAAAATACCCAAGTCTCAAAACACTATAGGAGATTTATCATTTAATACTGTATTGCACCAAATAGTTTTGAAGGACAGAAGCCAAATAATAGCTAGGCTTGTATCGACCCTAGCCTAGTACCAACCTATGAACCTATGAATAAGCTCCTTTAATTTCTTGAAGGACATTTTAACTAGGATGGGGTTATGGGTTGGAGGGCATTGAAGGAGTTTATGGATGGAAGAAGGAAGGAGTCTTGGAAGTAGACTAGCACATGCATTTCTTAAAAAGAATTTTTTTTCTGAAAATATGCACATAATTCTAATTGCTGTTCAGTTTCATTTATTTTCTTGGATGCTCACTTGTAATAAAATGGAGATAGTTTACAACTGTTTGAATAAGAATCTGAATTAGCACACCAAAATCACTTCTGAAATTGCAATTTCTTTACATCTGGATTATACACAAATTGTCATTGTAATAAAGTGCATCCTATACTTTGTATTTCCATGGTTAGCAATTTATAAACTCAGTGTTCAGTGATGAGCTGTATACCTGTTGTATGTGCATCGGTAAAGTCTCGGTTGTGCATGGTTATGTGGCCATAGTAACTGAAACTTTCTTATGTTGAACCCTAGTCTAGTCTGCTGAGACATTAGTTAACTGTGTCACTGTAAATTGCATAGGATGACCTTTTACAGCCACAGATCAAGTCAGAGGAATTGGACAGACGTCAAAAAAACAGTAATAGTAGAAATAAGCAACAGACTGGTACGACTGCATTGTTAGCATGGTGCAGGAAAAATGTTAAGCATACATTTCAATGTTATTGTATTTACAGTTTCAGTCAAGTAGTGATCAAAAGCTAAAACTAATTAAAACAAAATATTTTTGACTTTGTGCTTTTGGAAAAAACTGCACAATAAAGCTTAGGCAGTGTTTCAGCCTCATAGCTACTAGCATGACTTCAGTTTAATTTTAATGAGTTGACATGGAAATAAAGTACTCCCTAACAGTGTGGCAAAAGATCTCTGAAACTAATATTCTCCATACTTTCATTTTTCCGGATTAGTCTTGCATTTATGTAGACGCTTCTGGGGCTACTTTCCCATGCCCATATTGTTCTAAGTGGTCAGACCCATACCTCTCAACCTTTCAGTGCAAAAATCTGAACAGAGCCAAAAATAACGGGTGGACAAAAGCCTCAAAACATGGAAAGATTTTAACTATAGCTGCTATAGACTTAAATAGTTGCTAGTGTAGACCACATCCATAGCTGCACACTGATTTTAGCCACAAAAAGTACTAAACTTGAAATGATGCCATTGCCTTGACCACACGTAGCCTTAGTCTGTCCTACTTTATAACCTGTTGTATCTCCTAACTTTCTTTCTCTGTTGTAACTTCTGCTTAAACTAGCCTTCTAAACCCTGAGCTCTACTACTATAGCCCCCTCCTTTCTCTCCCCCCTCCCATTCTCCACGCTATTTATCCCCCCACTTCCTATCAATGTCTGTACATTTCCTTCTTTTGAACAACGATTATCTTTTTTGTTCTTATTCTCATATGTAGTAAATTTAGTCCACTGCTATCCATGCAACCCTTAATGTTCACAATTTTTTCTTTTGTTTTTCTATCTATAATTAATTTCGTATTTGCATTGTTATTTTTAATATTTTTGTCCTGTATGTTTTATCTTTGCTTATGGTTGCTGGGGCTCTTTCCCCTTAGGTCTCCACTGAAAGTGGGCTGCTTACTATCAATGCAATACAAATAATAACCTTTTCTTTTTTATAATTAATTTGTATTTGGATTGTTATTTAATATTTGTATATTGTCACTTTATCTTTATTTACGTTTGCTAGAGCTTTACCCCTCAGGTCGCCACTGAAAATGGGTTTGTTTGCAAATTCGGTTGGACTAACCTGGTTAACAAATGTGAAATAAATAAATAAAAATAAATAAACTGCTGGACTTGTCTGATATAATTTATGTTGCATTCCTTAGGTAATTTATGTCACGTTCCTTAGATCATGTAACCCACTGGCTTTGATGGTGTACAACAAGATTGATAATGTTCTCTATTACAGAGATCAGGCTTGCTAGTCTATGGTGCCTCATCCGAGGCCTGTGTCCAGTCATCTTAAGTGGAATCGCGCTGCCCTCCAATCCAAGGTTATCGCCCTGTCTTCTTTGATCTGTTAGAGATGTAGTTTAACCAAGTCTTCTCTTAATCGCTTTAGAATTCTGACATTAATCTCATCTGGTCTCTTTGCCTTATGAATCTTCAGTCTGAAAAAAATTATTTTGTGAATGGGCTAAGATCAGCATTCCACCCACCACTCTTATTAGGTATACTGCAAATAGTCATGCACTGACATATTCAAATGCAACTGCTCAAGCATAATTGCTTGAATATCAACTAAATGAAAAAAAATTCTTATTTTTTTTGCAGGGGAAAGCCCCCGTCCCCCGCATCACCACACCTCCTGCTAATGATATATACCAACTCCAGGATCGCACTACGATGGGGAAAGGGCAAATTCCTCGATTCCTACTTTGTCAGGTTCTAGCAATAGAGAAGAAAGCATATACATGTGATCGGCTGATTTTCTGATTTTTAACTAGCTGTACCAGCTTTTTTTCCTCTAGACCACCTGAACTTTTGAACAATTTAAAGACACCTCCTACATCAGAGTATCACAGGAATTGCAAGGAAAGTAATTCTAAAAACCAGCCCTCAAGAACATATCACATCCATAACATGCTCTCTGGTTTGGATCTGTGCTTCCAATTCATTCATTTATTCATTCATTTTCTAATATCCTCTTCAGTCTCTTCAGTGTCACACTGCAGCTAGCCACAGCCTATCCTGGGAAGCACTGTGAGGTGTAAGACATCGAACTAATTGTAGACAGGATGTGCACGTACACTCACACACCCACTACACATGGAAACACCTGCAGATGATTTGGATGCCATTTGTTTTGGGTTGTGAGAGGAAAACCTAAGCAGACAGAAGGAGGGCATGTAAATTCTGCATAGGTGGTACCCTAGCTGACATTGCCATATCAATGAGTATGGAAGGACCTGTATTTTGTTTTGCCTTTTCTTTGTCCCCCATGCAGAGGTTCGATTCCCCTGATTATTTTTTGTTACTTAATCCACCTGTAAAAGCACCTTCTTCATCTGTTCTCAGTATTTTTTTTTCAAGCAAAGCTTTTCATTTTGTGACTACTTTTTTCAACCTTCTGTTTTTTATTTATTTTTTTATAGCAGTTTTTTTTTCAGCTTCATTGTTCTCCCATCTTTTATTCCAGCATATTTGATATTGATCTACTGTCACTTTTTGATGACTTGACCTAAATCACAGTACTTTCTCTAAACTGAATGAGATGATGGTCATTTTCCCCTAAGCAGCAAACTGTGTATACATGTGAAAAATTCACACTTCAGTCTCATTTTAAGTATTATGTGAAAGAGGATCGATGATGCATCATTGGATGTGCACTATTTAGTAACAAAAAAGTGCTTTGCTTTTGAACGCTTCTGCTTTCTGTTTTGGTTTTTAGCTGGGGGTGCATTTACTGTAGACTCTGTATGTCCTCCATGTGTTTACGTGAGATTTTTCTTGGTACTTCAGTTTTCTACCAAATCCCAAAGGCATGCATTAGGTGGATTGGGAATTGTTCATAAGTATGTGCAATGTGTGGATGATGTGGAAGAAAGATCTGGCAATCTACTTCCATTGCAGTACTTAGCAGGCTATTGGTCTTTGAAGATCAAGGATAAGTTGGGATCTTTACTTGTTGCCCCTTTCCTTACGGACTATGGGTACTAAGCTGGGGGTGAAGTTATTGTTTTACATCCAGTGATCCAAATTTTTTTGAACAGATTCAGAAAAGTACTTCACTTTATGTGGAGTTGAAGCCTGTCCCATATGAGCAGTATTCTCTGTAATACATATCTGTTCTTCAAACATGTCCTGTTTATATTGCAAAATAGATTGAGACTCCTTAATTGGATGTTTATGCTACCATTGGCTTTGCAAATCTGTAATAAGTATGAAAGGACAGGGTGTGGGTTGAGGTTCTAGAAGTAATGCAGAGGTCACCTATTAGTAGCTAATGTGATACCAAGAACAGGGACAAAGCTCTGAGACTGTCTGCATAGTTTTTATGATTTAGGCCCCTGAATGTTTTTTTTGAGAGAGAAAACATTTGGTTAGTCCATTTGTGCCAAGTGCTTCAACAGGCACATAGTGAAAGGAGTGTTATAATCAATGATTACCTTAGTGACAGCCAAATACAGCGGATCGCTTACAATCCTGGACCTTGACATTATACCTTTAGGTATAAGCTGTGTGATGAAAATGGACTTCCTTACAATAGTGGATACGTGGTGATCAAAGGACAGTTTGTTGTCAACATAGATCCCCAGATCACTGACTAAGCAGTCAACATTTAGGGGTGTGTTGTTAATGTTATGGTTACTAGGGTGATCATGTTTGCTAAAAGATAATATTATACATCGCTTTTTATTTAGTTTTCGTCCATAGTATTGAGATCAGCTGCTGTTTGAGAGATGCCCTTTTTGAGGATCTGGGTGGCCTTTTTGGAGTTTATGCTGGCACCAGGTTTACAGACATCTCCAGATTCAGTCAGCCATAAACCCTAAACATTTCCTTTGACCTTGGAGAGGTAAATGCCCAAAGAAGAGTGGCCCAAGGACTGAACCTTGGGGTACACTGATAGTGACAGGTCTTTATAAGTAGGTAGAGCCACTCACCCTAATTTCATGGGTTCTAATTGTGAGCCAATATGTTATCCAATGAGTTACATCATGGTTTACTTGTAATGATGAGAGCTTATTTACAATGCCTGAATGTGGGATGATGTCAAACACCTTTGCAAAGTCCTTATATGTCCTGTGTACTGATTTGCCTACATCCATTAATTCAGTAAGCTTCTTGAAGAAGTTAACTAGGTTAAGGTGCAGTGGTCCAGTGGTTAGCATTGTTGCCTTACAGCAAGAGGTTCTCCAGTTCAGTTCTCAGCTAGAGTGTATTCTCTGCGGAGTCTTCATGTCCTCCCTGCATTCACATGGGTTTCCTCTGAGTGCTCTGGTTTCCTCCCACATTCCAAAGACATCTGTCTGGAGCATTTCTCCCCAAGCCTCTGCTGAAAATGGACTGTGTACCAGTCGAACTTTCCCATTAAAAAAATGTTAAGTAAAATAAATACATAAATAAAAATAATTAAAAAGGCAAGATCTCACCTTAACAAATATAAACTAGCTCAGATCTAGAGTTTATAGGTTACCTGTGTCATTATTTATTAATTACATAATGATCCTTTCCATAGTCTTACAGGTGAAACTGGTCAGGCTTATGGGTCTGAAATTACCCCATAGTTGTGCAGAGGGATGGCTGTTGCTGTCCTCCATTCGTCTGGCACAAAGTCTTTTTGGTGGATGATATTGAATATCTTTTTGTAGGTGGTCTGAAAAATCCTATTTCAGGCTCAGCAGGACACAACCAGTTATGTTGCCTGGCCCCATGGAGGTAGTGTTTTTGGCTTTGGGCAGTGCCTTTAGGACTTGTTGTTGCAAACTTTGAAGAAGTGGTGGGAATATAGAAGAGGAGAGAGGGGGTGAAGTTTGAGTTAAATTTGCCTACTAGTAGATTTACTATGTCCTCTGAATCCAAGCATGTAGCATTGATTACTGTTAACTCTGTGCTATGCTGTACATTGTTTCTGAGATTTCTAAAATAGTTAAAGAATATTTTGTGGTTTTCCTTCACCAGGGTGACTATTTTTACTTCATATCTGCCTTTAGTTGATTTGATCACAGCCCAGATTTCTCTATTAAGTTTAGCAAGATCATTTTGAGAGTTAAATTTATTTTTGCATGCAATGAGTTTTTTTTATTTTGGTTTCTACCAAACAGGTTTATTTTTAAATTTGGAGTTAAAGTTACTTCATAGTCGACAAATGCAACTCTACAGCTGTGTACATATGCACAAAATTTAGTGATAAAGGACTTTGTGTAAGCAGGGCAGTCAGTTTCAAAGGAGATTTTGAACTTAGTAAGGTCATTGCATCATTTAGCCTTTGTATTATTTCTGAACACCAAGGTTTTGGAAGAGACCTATTGTTTCACTCTTATGGTGAATGTGACTGTTTGTGGCCTGATGTGACCAGGGATGAAATGAGAATTTGTGGGGAGCAGAGCTGCTCCATATTGGTAAGGACAAAATCTAGGGTTTTGTCACCCCTTGTTGGGGTGCAGACTGCTTGGACTAGAGAGTTTGTATTGATGAATTCCAGAAATTTCTGGGCTTACATGTTTGAGGGTGTGTAAGTCTCCCAGTTAACGGAGGAGTAGTTGTACTCTTCTAGGAGAACTGGGTTTGGCTTAATGCACTGCTACTCCATATCAGTTATGTAGATGGTGTTCTGTAGGAGGGATGGGCTGAGGGTGAAATGGGGCATTTCTTATAGTTGTCTGTGATATGTTAATAATAAGTTGAATGAATGTAGAGGAGTTCCAGATTATCATCTTGTCTAATGAGTGCGGAGGTGAAATTGTTTTAAAGAATATGGAGACACCATTCTTTGAATGCCCCCATCAAATGGGCTGAATGAGAAAGTCTGGTAGACATTAATACTTTGCAGTGGTGGAGTGTTTGTATTGTTCTTCAACCAGGTCTCTGTGACAATGCATATAGTCATGTTTTTCAGGGTAAGGAGTGCTTATATGAAGTGCAGTTTTTTTTTTTTTGGTTAGACTCCTAGCATTGCTTTATGTTGGAGGGTTTCGAAGGCTGACGTTGCCTAAAAAAGGAGCTATCAGGGAAGATAAGGATATAGCCAGTATGAGAACGCCTTAGTGGCGGGGGGGGGGGGGGTTAGGTGCAAGATATCCTTGGCAAAGCAGTTAGAGGAACTGTCTCCTTCCAGGCAGATATATATTGTACACCCTAGTAAAGTCTGTGAATGATGGCAGCTGTATTTATGTTGCACTTGGCATCTGAAATTTTCAGTTTCCAATCAACAATCTCACCCTCCCCAGTCATTCTATGTATTCCTTCTATCATCTTTGCCTGTTTGTTCTTAACATGGGATTCTTTAACAAAATCCTTCCTAGTGTAAGTTTGCACTTTTTCCATTCTCTAGTTGCCCACTATTTGTTTATACTTAATTCTGTCCCAGGCTGTTCTTTGTTTTCTTTTCTAGACCCTTCTACAGGTATACATAAAGCTAGACTGACCTTCTGACTGCGGTTCTTTATGTACCACGTTTCTTGGACAACAGCAAACCATTAGTGTACAAGTTCATAGGTTCAGGAAGCATCTTATGTCAGATGCAACACAAGACTTTCCCTTTGGGAAACGTATTGCCTGTTTAAGATTATCTGCCTATATTTTCTATAATTGTAAACTTGTATATTTACCTGTTTGTTTCCACATTGTTTCTTAGGCACACCACTACTCCTAAATATACTCCTGTTTATGTTTACAATTATTACAGGTTATTATGTGTCTGCACCTCAGTACAATAATTTGTCTCTATGTGAAGACTTCTGTTTACAGGTTATTATGTATCTGCACCTCATTACAGTCATTTGTCTCTATTTGAATACTTCTGTATTGACTGTTGTGTGAAAGTTCTTTGTCGACTTCCAAGGTTATGGTTGAAAAGGGTCTTCAGACCAGTGCACTTACCTGGTTAACAAACAAAAATAAATAAAAGTAGCTTTAATTTTCTGAGGCCCATGCACTTTTCTTTTCATTGTGGCAGCTTCAGATCTGCTTCACTTTACTAAGCCCTGCAGGATTTATCCTTTTTTTCCAAAATGCTCCTCTGTTCTCCTGTAGATCTCTGTGGTTGAATATGCTCTTCTCTTCCCCAGGTGCTGCTGTAAACATAATGATGCCTTCTCCTGTGTGGTCCTCTGCTGTTCTTCTGTAGGGATTCATTCCAAGAGCTGCTGTTGTCTTTTCTGGTCTATGTGTATTCATTACCTTGGAAGACCTTCTGTACTGGGTTAGTGTTCTGTGTGCCCATGTGGGTGGGGCTTTTATTCTTCCTGGTCTCCAGTATGTACACAAGAAAAGTTGACCTTCTCCAGCAGTGTCTTGTGTTGTTCTTTTGTAGGTCTGCACTGTATAGGCTATTCTTAGTGGTCATGGTGTCTGCCTGTTACATCAGAATCTGTTACCCTTTTATTAGTGGTCTGTGATGCTTTGATACATATTTTCACATTAGAGCCTTTTATTGAACTGCTTAGCTTCCATTGTCTGTACATGCAGTGATAGTTTTGTCCTAACGAACTCACTGCAGCTAGCCCATAGAGTTCCTCTGTAGCAGTTAATGCCACTTTTCCCAGTGGACAGTCTTTGGAGAGGTGCAGTTAGAAGGATATGCCTGTGTATTACTCCTGTCTTGTCTTCCCTAAGACCACTGTGGTCTAACCACGACTCCTTTGTGGCAACCTTTATAGTAGTGGAGGGTAATCAATTGAAACCTGACTGAGAGAGGACTGATGCATGTTGCTTTATGAGCATGAAAAACAACAGTACGATGTTACAGACTAGGGAGGTGTCTGCAAGCAGGGGTGTATAACAGCCTTCAGAAGGAGTCAGGTCAGTCAGTATACCCCCGCGAACACTACTAAGGGTATTGGTGCACTTCTTGCTGTTTTTATTCCTAAGTCACATAGGGAATGTAATAATAAAATGTATGTTCTTTGTACAGAAATAAAACTAACGGGAGAACCACTGCATGTTTTCTTCTTCCTACTCACACTGATGTATTTATTTATTTAAATTTAATACAAGAGGAAGACGCTTCCTACTTTGTATTTCATCCTGATAATGATTTCTTTTCGATTTGATATGACCAGCAAGTTAAACATTCCAAAAGATTCTTGAATCTGTAATCAGAGTAGATCTCAGTGATGGAATACTTGAAAAAGAACATGCCATTAAAAACTGTAAGACAGTAACCAAGCCATGCATTTTCCTTTTTAGCCAAAAAGGAGTACTTTCCAAGCCCTGTTGCCTTCTGTCCTGTTACAGAGCTTTGATTTGTTATGAAGCGAAGCTTGGCCTCAATTACCCATGTAACTATAAATCAGCCATTACTGTTAATATGCTCTCCACAGTTAGACCATCAATCTTACTGTAGGTCAGAGTGAAAACAGGAAAAAATACAAAAAAAAAGAGTGCGAATAGGGAAAAACTATAACATTAACGCAGCTATGAAAATTACTTCAGGAAGCTGTGCCAAGTCTCCAAGGCAACAAAACCCAAACTCTATACCGGCTTCACCTTTTCAGGAGAGGCCTGCTCTGTCTGCTCTTAAACAAACAAAAACTGGAAGCCAAACACTAGCATTCTAATTGTTACACATTTCAATTACCTCGCATGTCTTTGAGGATTTTCTGTTGGATAACAGTTTTCTTTATAATAGAGGGCAGGGTATTTCTTTGTTAGAGAAAAGAAATATGTATTTACTTTCTTACTGTACTTGCTTGGACAACAGAACAACAATACTATTTTAATTCCCTTTTCATTTTACTATTTTAGTTGTCCTTTTGCATTTGTCAGGTATATATATCCAGCCACTAAAAAAAAAAAAAAAGAAAAACCACACCCAGAACTTAAAACTGCAATGAAAATGTTTTGAGAGTTCTGTTTAGAATTGTTTCTGAGATTATTTAATGGTTCCTTCATATATTCACCTCAGTTCTGAAGAATTCTGATGTAGTCAAGGGTCTTTAATTGATGTTCCCTTTTTATATAATAATTTACAGTTTATCCATTTGTGCATTTTTTTTCATGTTTAACCTTTGTAGATTAATGGAGCTGAGCTTATTTTGGAGACAAACTCTTATTCTGTGTCGTCATGTTAGTGTGTATATGGACAAGCACACCTGTGAGACAGCACTTGTGTTTTTTTGTTCAGCATCTCTCCCCAGGAATCCAGTATAATGCTTAAAAAAGTAAGGCAAGATGAGAACCAGGTTTCAGACATTAAGGGAAGCTAATATAGGGTTGCAGGATAATGCAGGAAAGGTGTGAAGGAAACGCCCTGAACCAGAAGAACAGAAGGAGAAAGAGAACACTAAGAGACCAGACAATTTCTACATCAGAGAAAGAGAAACGTTTTCAGAAAGAAAGTAGCAGATAAGTGGAATGGGCTACCAAAATGAATGATGGAGAAATAATCAGAGATACATTCAAGAGAGACTGAGACAGATGGACAGGAGTTATGGGGGGATGGGTGAAGAAAGAGACATAGAATGCTGAGTGCTTTAAAAAGTCAAACCAGGTATGCAAAGCATCATCTTCTGCTAACAAACAAATTAACTGAAATTGAGAGAGAATTAATTAAACTAGACATAGAAATGCAAATGTCATTGAAGTTTCTGCGCTACTACCTTTTTGCAAAAGTAATTAGTACCTGCCCTCAGGAAACCATTGTAGTTGGAGATTGCAACATTGACTGGAACAGCTGTTCCTCAAAATCTCCTTCCACCACATTAACCTGTATGAGTTTACACAAACCATTTCCACTCTGACCAGGATAGCTAAACCTAGTCTTAAGGAAAGTATACTAGACTGGATACTTATTAACTCCCATTCCCAGCTGTACACTTCAGGTACTCTTCCTGATGACCTAACTGGCCACTTTCTTACCTGTATAGTTAAGTATAAAGCCATCATTCCCCATCAGTCCATTCCCAGAACAACAAGAACTTTCACCTTGCCAAAGTCCGTGATGAATTTAAAGCATGTAACTGGTCAGTTCTAAAGTAACTACCCCTAGATGAAGCTGTAGCCTACTTTAAAAATAAATTCCTCAAGATCCTGGATGTCCATGCTCCCATGCTCTCCACTAGAATAAAATCAAAAGTTGCTCCACGGCTTACCAAAGATACCAAATGTAAAACTGCCACAGAAACAAAGCCTGGGCCCTATGACGTACCATAACCCCCCCCCCCAGACCAAAGAAAGTACCAGCAGCTAAGAAATGAAACCAAAAAATATGTCTTACTTGATAAGAAAAACTACTACCACCATTTACAACAGAAAAATCAAAACAACCCCCATAAATTCTGGGCAAGTATTAATAAATTAATGCATTCTACGCCATCCCCTGCAGCCACCACTGATAAATCACCTGAGGATGTCGCTAAAATCTTTAACTGCTTTTTCACCGAAACTGTCCAATCCCTAGCTAGTCAATCACCCCCCAGCTGCCCCAGTACAAATCGGCCAATTCCTGATACCCGTCTCTCTTTTAGATTCCAACCAGTCGCTACTTCATTTATTCAAGATTTACTCAAAAAATGAAAACCACGACCTTGTCAGCCGATCCTCTGCCTGCTGAATATCTCCAAAACGCTGCTGATACTATAGCATACCCAGTTTCCATTCTTGTCATCTGTGCCATAGGAGAAGCCTCTATTCCCTACATCTGGAAAATATCCTATGTAATACCACTTCATAAAGGTGATACTTCCACTGAACTATCTAACTTTCGACCAGTACCCATACTGTCACCACTTGCCAGAATTATGGAAAAATGCATCCATGTACAGTTAATGCACCATCTTACCCAAAACAGTTTACTGGCAAACTCTCAGCATGGTTTCAGGCCTCATCACAGCACCACCTCAGCCCTCCTTGCTTTCTCTAATACCATTAACCACAACCGTAACAATAACAAATTATCCTCAGCCCTCTTTTTGGACCTCTCCAAGGCATTTGATATGGTCAATCACCAGTTACTAATTCAGACCCTGAAAGCTACCTACTTAAATAACACTTCTCTCCATCGGTCCCAATCTTATTTGTACGGCAGACAGCATGCTGTCTTATGGCAGAATAAACTATCTACCCTCTTACCAAATACTCTGGGATTCCCTGCGGGATCAATATTGGGTCCTCTTCTGTTTTCTAACTTTATCAATGATCTCTACACTGTCATATGCAGATGACTCCACCCTGATATGTTCAGCTTCCTCTCAGTCAGATCTGTGTACAAAATCACAGTCTACTTTTAACACAGTTGAAAAATGATCACCGTTTGATCTTAAATCATAATAAAACAAAGTTGCTACTTTTCTCCCCCACCAACAGGTCTAACCCCCTTTCCTTTTCTATATACTCTAATAATGGTACCACTATCTCTCCAGATTCCCATACAAAACTATTAGGAGTCATTATCAACAACAACCTCAAGTTCAATCTACACATCAACAAAACTATTAAAACCATCAATAAAAAACTTGGGTCACTTTACAATATCAAGCCTTTCCTTACCCCACCTGTTCATACTGCAATTGCCCGCCCACACTTACTCTCAACTTTACTCTGTGCTTCCCCTCTACTGAATAAAACTAATGTCGTTTGGCTTTTCCCGGTTAGGGGTCACCACAGTGGAACTCCAGTCTGCTAATGATTGGCAGTGTATTTTTACGGTGCCAAGGTGCCAGTCTGATTCCCAACCTTCAAAGAAGGCATGCCCATTCCTGCACGCACCTACCTGCATGTCTTTAAACGTCACTTGACCGTGGGGAGGACATGCAGACTCCACACAGAAGGCGCTCCAGCCGAGAATCGAACCAGAGAACCTCTTACTATAAGGCTAACCTAGGTAAAATAGAACTCAGTAAACTATCGTCCTGCTATAATCACATTGCCATATTTGCCACTGGTATGCCCTACAAAACACACCACTGTACTAACCTAAAATTTCTTGGGTGGTTAGTACTATCTCACCTCATTTAGCTCAACCAGCTGATAGTTGCATTTAAAGTACTAAACCTACCTGACAAAACACCAGCACTCAAACCCATAATCTACCCCTACAGCAAGCTTAGTACACTTCGATCATCAAAAAAATTGCTCGTCCAAACTATCAAAACTAATAATTCAGCCAGTGACTCTCTGTTTGCTAACTATGTTGGAAACGTTTGTAATTCCCTACCAGCAGATATTACTCTAGAACCCTCCATAAGTCGATTCAAAAATAGTCTAAAACAATACTTTAAGTCACACTGGTAATGCTCCTATTTTAATCCTGACTAACATATTCACTATTACTCCAAAGTAATTACACCAGTCTTTCTTTCTTAACCATCTTAAGAAACCTAGCTCCTTAGCTGACATACATCTGCTGATTACTGAATGTATCACTTGTTTTTTTCTGAAATAATCTGTAAATAATGTCTGAAATAATCTGTAAATAATGTCTTTTTTCTGAAAAATCTGTAAATAATGTCTCTGTACACTTTATTTTTGTTTTAAGTCGTATGCAGTGTATTAATGTTTGCATCTTGGAGCTTTTCTCCCCGGGCCTCTGCTGAAAATGGACAAGTATCCAGTCAAACTATCCCGGTCAACAAATGTAAAATAAAATAAATTAATTAATTAATTTGCAGAAGCAAAGCAAAGTAGAAGCATTAAAGCCCTACTTTTTTTCCTGAGCCACTATTAAAACATATATATTTTCATAATGTGGGTTAGAGACCCGATGACATCTGGTAGCTTTGCCCCTGCCATCACAGTAGACACCCTATAGGTTCTCATTAGAAATTCCTCAAAAAGACCAAAAATATCAGAGAATTGCATCAGATTTGAGGGCGTCATTCTTTCTATTCACCTTCAAGTTGTGTATTTTTATTTTAAATTTAGGGTATGAGCCTCAGTTTTCATAAGTTCTAAATGGCTATACAGCACTACTAAAAATATTGTTAGAAGCTGGTACCATCTTTTTTTGTTTGTGCTTTTCTTCAGAGTTACTTTCTGTTTGCTTTTAGTTGCTATTTTCTGCAGTGATTCAGTTTTAGTTAAAGAATTGCCCAGCTAAACAGACAGAGTTCTTTTTGGGCTTTCAGAAATGCTTCTCAAGGCATCTGTTCCAAAGCAGAAACTAAGGATGTTCTTCGTGTTTCACTGTTGCAGTCATCACATTTGGGTTATCCTTGCCAGGGTAGCCCTCAGTCGTCCCGAATATCAGAGGCTTAGTATTTCTGCATTGGTTGCCTTCGCTCCAGGACTGACGTCAGGTCATCAGTGGTATAAAATAAGGCAGCTGACGCCATTACATCAGTCTTTCTTGCTGAGGAGCCTGAAGCAGAAGCAGTTTGCACGAGTGCTGTTCGGCCGGTACCTGAGTTTTCCATTTCCGAATTGAAGTTGAAGTCTTCTAAAGCTAAGTACCCCATTTGGGATCCTTTTTTCTTGCTCTAACCAATGTCAGAAAAAGTTAACAATTGTCTCGCCTGTGAAAAGCAAATACCACACAGAGACTTTCATTCTTACTGCGTCACTTGCTTAGGTGAAGACCATGACGTTCCCCGTTGTCGCTTTTGTGCTTTATTCAATGCCAGAACTATACGTCGTCGGGCCCTTATTGTAGGTAGATATTTTTGCTCTCAGTCCTCGAATTCCTATATGGCTTCGGTAAGCCATCCGAGAGCAGATCTTCCAAAAAAACATAAAGTTAAAGACAGAGACAGAACGTACAGGTCCAAAACTGCCGACAATGCTTCTGTTAAGCTAGTCGTCAGTTCTCCTGTCCTCATTGAGGGGCTTTCACAGCCCCTGATGCCCACTTCTGTAGATTAGCAGGCCACTACTGAGACCCTTTCAGAGTCCAGTATGCCGCGAGACTCTTCATCGACTAAGGAACCTGAAGATGTCTCTACCTTGGATGGGTCCGGAGCCGCTGAGCAGGCACTGGCTTCCAAGGAAGTACTTTGCACGACCGATTCTCGACACAGACTGACGACTTCTTTCGTGTCTACTGTTCTTTAAAAAGCTTCCAAGTTTCTAAAGCCCAGGGTACGAACCACACCCAAAATAACGATGACCCAAACTCAGGCACCTGCTTCCTTGCCTCACTCTTAAATGCTTAAAAATGTGGAAGACCTTATAATGCTTATAAAGGGAAGCCAGGCTACCCCTTCCAAAAGAAAAAGAGATTTGTACCCTGTAGTTTTGTCTGAACAGGAGTTCGATGACTCTGAGGTTTCTGATTATGAAGACATGCAACCCCTCTCTGCATATGAGGATTCTGATGCAGAGGAATCCATCCCTTCAGCCTTTCCACCTGAGGAAACCCTACATACCTTAAGGGAGCATTTCCAATGGGAATGTCAGGACTACCCTCAGTCAAAAAAGAGACTCAGGGAATACTTAGATTTTCCACAGCACAGATCTCTGGCCATTCCCCCTGTCCTGGATGTTGTGGATGATGTTTTTATGGAATCCAGTTTGACTGCTGACACCCTCCCTCCTGCTCCCAGAAAACCTGACAGGTACTATAGAGTCCCTGATTCTCACAAATGTATTTTCGAAAATCCTACTGCTGACCCCGAGGTTATCTCTCAAGAACCTAAAGGAATTAAAGCAACTTCTGCTAAGAATCACCACCTCCTCAGATAGGGATTCCCGAGCATTAGACAGATGGGGTAAAAAAGTATACACCTCTACTACTCTTGCTGTTAGAGCACTAAATTGTCAGTTCCATATTCTGAAATATCAGCAACATACCATATAACTCCTCAAACAAAAATATATTCTTTTCCTGCTTGTGCAGAAAGTAGAGTTACAAGAGTTAATGCATTCTGCAAGTCAAGTAACTAAGCACATCTTACAATGTGGTTTTGATGTCCTAGAAGCTTATTGCAGGGCAGCAGTCACTGGTTCTGTCCTTAGAGGGCATGCTTGGCTTAAGGAACAGTCCTTGCCAGACCATGTCAAATCCAAATTATTGGACGCACCCTTGCACAACGACAACTTATTTGGCACCAAGGCAGAAGAGGTCTTAAAAAAGATGCAAGAAAAAGCTAAATCTGTGCAGACAGTTAGACTTCTTGCAGGTCCAGATACCGAGGTTCAGTAGACATTGCCCCTCCAAGCACTGGTCCTTTCCTGCCCCCTCCAGATCAGCTCAGCCCAGACCCCGGGGAAGCAGGCCCCCCAGACAACAGCCCTAGGGAATGCAGAGATCTAAACAATGTAGTTCCTCCTCTTCAAAGCCAGGAAGTACTAAGCCACACCCTCATGGTAAGAACTCACAATGACTTTACACTTCCACCCCCTCTCTCTGCCCAATGGCTTTTGGCCCTAGGAGGAAAACTCTCCTTCCATGCAAACACCTGGGCCACAATTACCAATGACCGCTGGGTCCTCAACATAGTGTCCCAGGGATACAAATTTTATTTCCACGCTCTACCAACCCCAAAAGAGTTCCCAGATCTTCCCCCAAACCAGTGAGTAGAGGCCAAAAAGCAAGTCCTTTCACTGCTCTCTATGAGGGTAGTAGAGCATGTTCCCACAGAACAGATAGGTCAAGGTTTCTATTCCAGACTCTTCCTGGTACCCAGAAAAGAGGGCACATGGCGCCCCATCCTCGATCTATCCATTCTAAACACCTTTCTGGTGATACAAAATTCAAAATGCTCACCCCCCCCCCCCCCCAGCAACTTCTAACTATGCTCTCCAAGGATGCCTGGTTAGCCACCCTAGACCTAAAAGAGGCCTACTTACACATTCCAATCAGGGAATCATGCACAAAATGCCTACATTTCAGAGCAGGATCATTGCACTTTCAGTTCTCTGTGCTTCCTTTTGGCTTATCCACTGCTGTCAGAGTTTTCACAAAATGTCTGGCTCCCCCATTGCTTTTTTCAGACAAAGAAATATTCAAATTTACCCATACTTAGATGACTGCCTGATTCAGACAGACAGTCAGGAAAAGCTGCTAAAGCACCTGACCTTTGTAAAGGACCTATTGACTTCCCTGGGGTATACTATCAACGAAAAGAAAATCCAAACTAGTTCCCACACAAAAAATTGAATTCCTGGGAACAAGCCTGGACACAGCATTCCAGGTGGCATTCCTTACACCAGGAAAGCATGGACACAGCATCCCGCGTGGCATTCCTTACACCAGGAAAGCATGGACACAGCATCCCGCGTGGCATTCCTTACACCAGGAAAGCATGGACACAGCATCCCAGGTGGCATTCCTTACACCAGGAAAACAAACCTACCTGACGGCCTACTTCTCTCAACTAGCCACCAGGCCCCAGCTATCTGCAAGGAAAATCCTGCAAACTCTGGAGTTCGTGGCCTCTTGCATTCTACTCATTCCATATGCCAGACTGCATATGAGGAAACTACAGTGGTACCTAAAAAGCCTTTGGTGTCAGCACTCCCAAGACCTGGAAACTCTTATACCAATGATACCTTGTTTAAGGAAAGATTTTCATTGGTGGGCAGCAGCATGCTGCCACAACAAGGGACTTCCCTTCTCACAACCCCACACCATCCAGACCCTCACCACAGACACATCACTATGCCTGGGGTGCACACCTGTACAGCAGGTGCATTCAGGGCCAATGGAGTCCAAATCAAATACATCTGCACATCAACCTAAAAGAGATGTTAGCTGTTCAGCATGCTGTGACAACTTTCAGACCCCTACTCTCCCCGGGGCCTCTACTGATCAAAACAGACAACACCACTGTGATGTGGTATATCAACAAGCAGGGAGGGACTCACTTGTACCCTCTGTGCAGGCTCGCCATGACCCTTTGGCACACGGCCACAGCCATGCAACTACACCTGTTAGCACAACTCCTGCCAGGCTCTCTAAACTCTCTGGCAGACAACTTAAGCAGAAATCTTCTGGACCCACACGAGAGGCAGCTAGACCAAAGAACCCTTGTAACCCAGAAATAGGGCACCCCGAAGGTCGACCTCTTTGCCTCCCATTCCAACCATCAGCTCAGCAAATTCTGCACCAGGGAACCTCACAGCAAGGCCTGGAAAGTGGATGCTGTATCCTTCCAGTGGGTCAACCTCTCAGTCTATGCATTTCCCCCCTCTACTGCTCATTTCAAGGTTACTGCTCAAAATAAGGGAGGAAAAACCAAGGACAATACTGATTGCCCCAGACTGGCCACGCCAGCACTGGTACCCACTGCTGCACAGCCTGTCACCCCTACCACCATGGCATCTCCCTCAGATCCCAACACTGCTGACCCAGGGGAATGGAGAATTCATGCATTCCCAATTGCAGACCCTCAATCTGGCAGCCTGGCTTATTCCCTGACCACTTCACAAGCTGCCAATCTAAGCAAACAAGTTCTAGATGTTATACGTGAGGCCAGATGCCCCAGCACTAGAAAGTCTTATGCTGGCAAGTGGAAAAGGTTTTGCACCTGGATCTAGGCTAAGGAAGCCGGAACGGCACAGCCCTCCCTACCTCTCATCCTGGACTACCTGGCTGACCTACTACACAGGGGTCTATCCTTCTCTTCTATTAAAATTCATGCCTTTGCCATCTCTGCTCATTTCAGCACAGAGCCACCTCTTTTCTCCCACCCTCTCATCAAACAGTTCCTAAGAGGGGCTAACAACTTGAGGCCACCCAGAAGAGCACCTACCCCTGCTTGGGACTTAAACTTTGTGTTGGTAAAACTTATCCTGCCCCCCCCCCCCCCTTTGAACCAGCAGCTTCAGCAGAGATAACGTTTCTCTCTTAGAAGGTAGCCTTACTACTGGCCACCACTTCAGCTAGAAGAGTATCTGAGCTACAAGCACTTATGGCTGTAAAGCCCTTCATCATTTTCCATGCTGACAGGGTCTCCCTCAGGACTAACCCATCCTTCATGCCAAAAGTGGTATCCAGTGTGGCTGTCAACCAATCCATTCATTTGCTTACCTTTTTCCCTAACCCACAAAACAAGGGGGAAAGGATTCTGCACTTTCACTTAGACAGGACTAAATCATTTAGAAAGACTGATGAATTGTTAGTCAGCTTTGCTGCAGGAGCAGAGGGCAAGGCCATATCCAAACAAACCATTTCCAGATGGATAGCACACTGCATCCATTTCTGCTACAAGCAGCACAGGAACCCCCCCCCCCCCCAAGGGAGTCAGGGCACATTCTACCAGAGCAACCTCAACCTCTGCAGCTTTCCTCAGAGGGGTCCTCACCAGGGACATCCTGGAGGCTGCAACATGGACATCTGTTCATACCTTCACCAAGCATTACCACCTGCTTATCTTCTCCAAATCCAGGGCAGGCTTTGCCACCACAGTCCTGCAGGGCATCCTAGCCAGCCCCCAGTCTTCTTGACTGCCTCCACCCTTTTCTTCAGCTTTGGGAATCAACCCAAATGTGATGACTGCAACAGTGAATACACTCGAACATCTACATTTATGGTAAGTGTATACAACTGTACTATGGTCCTGGTTTCCCTCCCTCCATCCCCATTGTCTCTCTCTCAATTTCTCACTCTCTCTCTCTCTCTCCTTACAAGGATTTTTTGGTATTTACTTTCTACTGGTGGTGTTCTCCCACCATAATCTAGCTCCCTCTTGGGTGCTCCTGACAGTTAGGGCAAGAAAAACCTAATATAATGGCGTCAGCTGCCTTATTTTATACCACTGATGACTTGACATCAGTCCTGGAGTGACGGCAACCGACGCAGAAATAATAAGCCTCTGGTATTCGGGCCGACTGAGGGCTACCCTGGCCGGGATAACCCATATGTGATGACTGCAACAGTGAATACACTTGAACATCTACATTTATGGTAAGTGTACACAACTGTACTATTTGTGTGTGTTCACTATTCTTGCCACTTTCTGAGTCTTCATAAAATTTTCATTCGCTTATTTTTATTACCTGGTTATTGAGTTAATGGTCACAAGCAGCTGGAGCCTTGCAAGCAACAGCTACAAGGCTGAACAGCAGTCTCTCTCTCTCTCACACACACACACACACACACACACACACACACACACACACACACACACACACACACAAAACACTTGGAAGCAGTTTAAAATCTCACCAGTCCACTTGCCACATTTGTTTGGAATGTGGCAGAAAGGTATAGACCCCACTGAAGACCTCTGTGCAAACTGAGACATGTCACCTTAGCCAGGAACTAAACCAGGAGAACCAAGCAGTGTAAAGAGCTTTTGTAAACTGCTGCAGTACCATGCCATACTGAAAACACTTTTTTTGATATCTTAAATAAACACTCTCACCTTCCACAGCTGGTGAAACAAGGCACCAACATTTTTTGTTAGATTTTTAAGTCAGTAAAGGCATTTAAGAATACAAAAGACCCAGCAGAGTTGTTAATTTATGCAGACAACTCTACTGAAACCGGGATGATACCCTTAAATGTAAAAATTTAAAGTTGGTTAAAAATTAAATTCAGATTTGTTGTTATTGTTTGTCATGCTTGTTTTGAGGTCTCTGATTAAGTAACATCCAGACATTCAAGGCTGGGTATAGGGTGTGTATGTGTATGCGTGTGTGTGTGTGTGTGTGTGTGTCTGTGTGTGTGTGTGTGTGTGTGTGTGTGTGTGTGTGTGTGTGTGTGTGTGTGTGTATTCATTAGTTGACTGCTTTGAAGAATAAAACGAACTTGCTCAGAACAGCATTTACACGTAAAAAAAGAAAAAAGTGTCAAAACGCTGAGTAAATCCACAACCTGGTACGAAGGAGAACAAAAACCATTTATTCACAGACTAAGCGCTTTCACCCTGTATCCATAGGGCATCATCAGAGTAAATAAACCACCAAGAGCAACTACATTTATATAACTATAAAATACAACATGCCCACTACCAATTATACAATACTGTGGTGATTAATTCTTAAAGGAATATAATTAAAAACACTTAAACACATTAAAAAGTATGTTCTGTTATATTAAGCAACTATATATAACCATATATAAATATGTGCAAATCCTGCTATTAAATAAAATGAATTAATACATACTGTCAATAACATTTTAAAAAACTTGACCAACAGAAGTGTACCAAAGAAACACATACATTTAAAAGCCTGTATAGATGAAACTACAAAAGGGGAAAATTAACCATTATATGCAGTGGTCACCTTAAACCTGCAGTGCTCTTAACTTCAAGACAGAACCTAATGATACGTTAAAGTTAATACCTGGAGATATTGTGGCGTTTGTCCTCAATAGGGACTTCCCCTTTCTTTTTCTACGTATTTCATTTCTAATTTTAATCAATAAATTGTTGGGGTAACCTCTTTCTTGAAACATACCTACAAGAGTGTACATTTCTTGTTCCAAATCACCTTCACTACTTGTCAGTCTTGAAATCCTAACCATTTGGCCCTTTACTACACTCTTTTTATGATGGTTAGGGTGACAACTATTGTAATGTAGGAGGGAATTAGAGTATGTATTCCTTCTATCTTCTTCTTCTTTCGGCTTTTCCTGGTTAGGGGTCGCCACAGCTGATCATCTGTCCGCTCATGATTGGCAGTGGAGTTTTACAGTTTTGAGTTGCCAGCCCGGTGCCCAACCTTCCACAGAAGGCACACACATGCACACACACACTCACAACTAGGGCCAATTTAGAGTGTCCAATACACCTACAGCATGTCTTTGGGATGTAGGAGGAAACCGAAGCACCCGGAGGAAACCCACGCGACCACAGGAAGGACATGCAGACTTCGCAAGGGACACCTCCATTGATGACGACTTTTTATTTGTTACAGTTGATGTTACAAATTTATTCACCTCTATACTGCACGATCAAGGTTTGGTGCTTTTTGGAGATGCCCTGTTTAGTAAAGAAGGCATGCATAATGTGAAAAGACAGCTTTTAGTTGATTTGATGGAACTAGTGTTATTGAACATTTTTTATTATTTGAAGGTGAAGTTTTCCACCAAACAAAGGGTGTAGCTATGGAGGCCAAGTGTGCGCCCATATATGCAAACCTGGTGTTAGCCAAGTGGGAGGAAAACTGTTTTTGAACACAACTGTATCGTAAAGTGATTACATGGTTAAGATTCCTTGATGACATACTAATCTTATGGCAAGGTTCAGTAGGTGAGCTTGAAGAATTTATTAGTTATTTAAATTCTATAACATCATTTGTGAATTTTATATATAAAGTTGGTTATGAGAGTATTGATTTTCTTGACATTACACTAACTTGGGATACAAATGACAAAAAAATTCATTTCTAGAGTGCATAGAAGGAATACATACTCTAATTCCCTCCTACATTACAATAGTTGTCACCCTAACCATCATAAAAAGAGTGTAGTAAACGGCCAAATGGTTAGGATTTCAAGACTGACAAGTAGTGAAGGTGATTTGGAACAAGAAATGTACACTCTTGTAGGTATGTTTCAAGAAAGAGGTTACCCCAACAATTTATTGATTAAAATTAGAAATTAAATACGTAGAAAAAGAAAGGGGAAGTCCCTACCTATCTTGTATACCAACACAGCGACCACATTTACAAAATTAAAGGGGACAGATTATGATACATCTTTAGTACTGCCTTTTAATCATGAAACTGCACAAATACAGACAACAGTTAATAATACATGGAACCAGATTTTAAGTCCTGATATTAGAAATTTTTTAGGATTAGCCCCTAAAGTGACCTTCTCTAGAGGCGCCAATCTTAAAGACCTATTTGAAAAAACATGTAACAAGAAAAGGATGGTATCCAGGATGTGCAAGTGTAACATGTGTAAGGCATGTAAGTTTATTAACACAGGGCCATGTGTCATGGGAGAGGGATACCAACGTTCGATTCCTAGTCCAGGCAGTTGTAATTGTAGTACTAGGATGGCAGTCTATATAGCTACATGTTTGACCTGTTCAGAGTTCTATGTGGGTAAAACCAGTACAAAATTGAAAGAAAGAATATTAGAGCATGTAAGGGACATTAAAAAAAGCAAGAAGGAAAGAGCACTTCACAATCATTCAGTGAAAAGTGGGGGTTTTAACAAATTCTTGTTTTTTATTATTGACAGAATTGTTGACCATTTCAGAGAGGGTGATGTTAACCTATACTTAGAGAAAATGGAGTTGAGGACAAACGCCACAATATCTCCAGGTATTAACGATAACGTATCATTAGGTTCTGTCTTGAAGTTAAGAGCACTGCAGGTTTAAGGTGACCACTGCATATAATGGTTAATTTTCCCCTTTTGTAGTTTCATCTATACAGGCTTTTAAATGTATGTGTTTCTTTGGTACACTTCTGTTGGTCAAGTTTTTTAAAATGTTATTGACAGTATGTATTAATTCATTTTATTTAATAGCAGGATTTGTACATATTTATATAGGGTTATATTTATACTTAGTGATTTAGTTGCTTAATACAACAGAACATACTTTTTAATGTGTTTACGTGTTTTTAATTATATTCCTTTAAGAATTAATCACCACAGTATTGTATAAATGGTAGTGGGCGTGTTGTATTTTATAGTTATATAAATGTAGTTACTTTTGGTGCTTTATTTACTCTGATGATGTCCTATGGATACAGGGTGAAAGTGCTTAGTCTGTGAATAAACTGTTTTGGTTCTCCTTCCTATCAGGTTGTGGATTTACTCAGCGTTTTGACACTTTTTTTGCTTTGAAGAATAGCTGCCTTACTATTGCCAGGCTTAGGTTGGGTGCTACTGGTCTAGTTAACTTGGTTAATGACATTTGACTATTAACTTTTTAATAACTATTTGGTATGTACTTAACCAGGCATATCCAACAACTGCAATGTCCTCAGAGATTCCTCACTAAAAGAATACAAGGCGTAAGTAATATGTCCTATGCAGGCCACCTCAAGCTCCTGTCCCTGTATTCTGTCTCCTGCAGGCTTTGGAGGGGACATCTATGCTTGCCATACAGGGCATTGGCAGACCCCAGTCGGATGGACCTCAAGCATATCCACAAAACAAGCAGTAGCAGAATTACCTGTTCTAAAGACTTAAACTTTGTCTGTGATATAAATAGGACCTGCTGGAGAGATAGGTGTGTATCCCAGAGACTACTCCATCTATAGAACAGGCTCCCCTTCCATGTGAAGCAGAGTTCCTCCCTAACCCAATTCAAGTGCAACTTGGACAATTGGATGGGAAACCAGAAATTCATCCCTAGTTTGGCACCTATGTGTCTAATGCAAACAGATAACCTATAGATGGTTTATCTCCCAGGCCCATGCTTACACTTATCAAGGGTATCAGAACTTGTCAAAGATTTGGGATGCATGGATAGGCTTAAAAGGCCCTTGTGGTCATTAGCCTATTAACACCAATGAACCTATGAACTTACTGAGTTTTGTACATAGCTTGTAGTCAAATGTATACATAACCTGTAGTCAAAATGTGTTTTTTTTTGGCCCTAGGATATAACATAAGAACTGTCATCGGTAGCCTACTAACTGTCATACTTAAAAAAGACAAAATGCAGTGAGAAAGCCATGCAGTGTACTTAAGGAACAGCAATCCTAAGTTAAAAAGTATCTTTGAAAGGTTTCAAACTCCCCTGTACCCCCATATGGGGAGCTGCAACATATGTACATTAACACTGTGAGTAACAAAAATATAAGCATATTATAAATAAGACATTGTAAAATCCTACAATTTTAATCAAAGATGTTTACAAAAATCAGCTTCATAAAGTCGTTTGTTTTTGCTTCTGAAAAAATGTGTTCCTCTTTCACTAAATTGTTATTGCCACCAGTATGTTGGTGATGCAGTTTAGTTTCCTGTGTACTAAACAACTTTAAAATTAGATGTGATGGATGTTAAGACTGACAGAAGCAGGTGAAGGGGTAAATCAAGCCTGAAAATAGGTACATACGTCCAGAACAGGTAGTTGTTGAGAGGTCTGCTGTAAACTCCTTTCCTGTCTTCCTCATCCTTTCACTCCACAGAATTCAAAGGTTGAGACAGGCACCTGGAGTTCTTAGCTTTGCCTTTCTGATGTTTGTCCTCTTGAATTTTCTACCGCGTTATGTTTTGAGGCTCTGAGATTTTAGCAAGCTTTAAACACTTCTCTTGGAAATACTTTATTCTGCACTTCAAGTTTTCCCTGGAGTCTACGAGAATATTTTACAGACTTCATACATTTTAGATTTTTGTACATTAGCTGATTTATGCTTTATGACTGCATTTTTTAGGTATTTTCTGTGTATTACTAAGAATTTCTGTATTTTAATGTACAAAACTTTGGAATTAAAATGTTTTAAATGTAACTCTGAGTAGGGTTATCTGAACAGCTTTTGTTTTAATTATCAAAGTGTCTGGGGTTTGATTAAGGCATATACTTACCTCCAATATATGGCCCACACTGTATTTTGATAAAATGCTACTGTTCATGATACACTGAGTAAGGCTGCTTCTGGATAAGTTGTGTAAAGCTACCTTTTCACAACCTTTTAAAGAATTTGTTATAGATAAATTAAGTCTAAATGTTAAGATGAACTGCTTAAAAAACTGCTGTAATTGCATGCCTGTCCTCACCATGACAGTAAACCATTAACTTAAAGTCATTCCATTAGGGACTAATTCTCTGCCTGTACTTGTAAAAACATCATCTAATCCTTTCTTCATATGTTGTAGACCATGTCACTTCTTAGTAAAAATTACTGTAAGTCCACTCCCAGTAAGGTCTGTGGTCCTTTCCTAGTTCTAACTGCACTCTTATTTTGGAGTTCACACTATATTATGCTTAACCTAAAAATAATTGAATAACTTACAACTAACTGATTTTTGGAAAATTAAATGTAGGAGTTTTCACATCTGCTTTACATGCAAAAGTTCCTGGGTTTGATCCCCAGTGGAACCTTTAATAGGGGTAGTCGGTGCTGATCTATAAAGTACGTCCATCTAACCGTGGACAATTGCGGCAACCCAGGATTAACATGGATAGGCTTATAAAGGCTCTAGAGCCACTAACCTAGTAACCTCCTATGAACCTATAATATCTGAATTCTCAAAAGCTCCTCTATTATTTTATGTGGTATGGGTGCCACTGACCAGTGCAAAACGTTAGTTCTGTGTTTTGATTCTTTCAGTTTCCACTTGCATTTTCTGTGACTCCAAATAACTCATTTTATTGATTTACCTTTGAAAGGTTGAAAATCAACCTACCGAATGGCCCTTTGTGTGAACCGGAATGATGAAAATCGTCAGTCCGATCTGCACCGAAGTTCGAAAATCAGCAAATCGAAAACCAGATTCGCTAATTTTCGAACTTCAATTCAAAGACAAAGCATAATGTAGGGGGGCTGCTTCCCCCCACTTTATTATTTTAACTCCGAGGTCGCACTACAGTGGGGAAAGGGTCCACTTCCCAATCCCCACTATAGTGCACCTCGCACCAAAAATGCCGAATCTGCAATGAGCGAACGTTGCTGTGCATTCGCTCATTGCACATTCGATGCATTTTGTTTTCGGCCTTTCGAAAACTTGAAAAAGTCCTTTCGGATTTTTGTATTTCACACGTGCATTACGCACATGTAAAGGTAAACCATTTTATTATGTAGGGTACATCAGCATGGAAAAAGAAGCACACGTGGTTGCTAGGGTTTATCAGTTAATAAATTAATCAGTATCTCTTAGTATGATGAGACAACTACAGCTGACAAATATGCAGGCCTCATCTTCAGTGTATAGAACAATTCAATGTCAGTCTTCTCTTCAGCTGGGAGGGGTTCGGTTTTGTTGATTCCTACATTTGTTAACCTTATGAAAGGAATATGCAGGCATATTATCATGCTATAAAATGATGCCGTCAAGCCTATATTCTCCATTCGTATGTTACAGCTACCCCCTCGCAGATGCTCCTATTTCATTTACACTGTATCACACTGTATATTTATTTATTTATTTGCAGGTTATTTGCCAGGATGGTCCATTGGGCCACGAGGAGCCTGTTTTCAATGGAGTCCTGGGGAGAAAAGGTCCATAAAAATATAAAAATACAAATACAAATGATAGAAGTTACAAGATTACAAGTTAGAAAAATTACAAGATATGAGAGAATTTGAAAAGTACAAAGTAACAAGTTGCAATAAATTGGCATTTGAAGGAGCTAATTAGTACAATACAAGAAAAAAAATCATTATAAACAAAATTACAGTTCTTGTAAAAATATGATAGTTCCCACAGTTATTGCTAGGAGTTATAAGACCATAGGAGGCTATTTACAGATGTATTAGCTTTTGGAGAGTAGCTATGGTCGAGAAAGTTATGTAGGATGGGAGCAATAGCATTCCCATTGTGAAGTTAGATAGGAGTGGAGTAAAGTTTTGAAAGCAGCGAGACTGCTAGTGGTATGAATGAGAGGTGGGAGATAGTTCCAGTGGTGTGCTACAGAGAAGGATAGAAGATGTTTGCCTGGTGGATGGACAGGTTTATGTAGTTATATTTTATTTTGGAAGTTAGATCTTAGACATCTATTAGGTAGATGCATTTGGAAGGTAAAGGCAAGGGAGGGGCAGAGACAGGGGCTAAAAATAAGTTTGTGTGCTTGGATAAGTTGAGTATAGGTGAGATAATTGGGTAGCTCAAGCCAGTTCAGTTGATGTAGGGATATACAGTGATGAGTAGAGGATCTGTGGCCAGTTGCAAATTTTGTTGTAGCACGAGGAGAATTTTGACTTGAGGGAGGATTGTAAATTAGTAGGGATAGAGGCACCATATAGGAGGAAAGGGGTAAGGTAAGTAGTAGCGAGAATGAGCCTTGTGGAGGGTGAGATGTAGCGGTTGTGGCGGTAAAGCATGCTGAGTTTCTTGTGCATATTTTTTATATTTACAAGTAGACGGCTATCAAACTTTAGCTGATCATCAATGAGGACTCGTAATAGTTTTGCAGGGAAGACTATTTCGAGAAGTATATTATTTTGACTGGTGATAGAGAATGAATCTTTAGGGTGGTGGTTTTAGAAGGGGTAAATATCATTAGTTTAGTCTTGGTTGCATTGAGTGCCAGGTGGTTGCCTAGCATCCATTGTTCAGTAGAAGAGAAGGTATCCTGAGTTAATTTTGCTAATGCGGACGCAGAGGTGGCAGAGCAAATTATTGTTGAGTCATCAGTGTATTGGATGAGGTTGGCATGATAGAAGTCGCTTATGAAATTATTGAATAGAAGGGGACCTAGAATTGAACTTTGGGGCACACCTGTGGGAGTATTTAGGAAAGTGAAATAGTTTTTTTTCCACTTGACCACTTGTTGACTGTTTGATAGGTACCTGGTGAATCAGTTGATAGAGGAGTGGGATAGGTTTAATTTAGAGAGTTTAGCAAGGAGAAGGTTGTGAGAGATGGTGTCGAAGGCCTTTGACAGGTCTAAGAGGAGGGTGGACAAAATATAAGTGGAGTATATGAACCTTTTTTCTTCCCTAATTCCACAATCTGCTGTGATACAGTGTCTAATTTTTCTCACCACCATCTCTAGGAGATAGCATATTCTTGTATACATTCTAAATCAAGCTCCATCTGTTTGCAACCTCTGCCCTCTTCTCACCTTTCTACCCTTCCTTCTAAATTGCATTCCTGTCGACCTTCATGTCACTAATCCTAAATCCATTTTATACACCCCCCCTTTCCTCTTCCCCTGAGTGAACTTTCTGTACATCTGAGATGGTTTCTGAGACAAGTTACACTCCCAATCCTTTTTTACTGTCTTACTTTGTAGTGGGGTAGATAATTATTCCACTGGCCATAAAGCTCTAGAGGTAAAATGCTAACTGAGTAGTGAAAGTTACATAAAAGCATAGCTTTCTGTATGAATTCTCCTCCGTCCTGCACCTTGAATCTGTGCTGGCCATTTCTGAGCTTCTCCTTTGACCTGCATACACAGAATTCTTACCATTCTTCCCACAAAATATTTTGACCGCTTTTAACGACCTCAGATTTTATGCCCAGTTTTGCCTAAGTCAGAGGCAGGCATCAAGTACACTAGAATATCTCAAGGAAAGTGATTGCTTGAATGGTTGTGAGGTCATAAATAAATTCACGGTGTATCCAGTTTGGTATTCCTGGCACCAGACCCTTTAGATTTGCAGTGAGTGTATGAAAGAAAACGCATGTACCCACTCTGAACTAAAAGGCCACACTCTTATTTATTTATTTGTTTTTTTAATTTAAATATTGCATCACATGTCGATGTCAATTTATATTTGCTGTATAGTAAGGTGCCACTTAATTTGGGCTGTCTTTAGTTTTCAGTAATTGCTAGGTTTTAGAAAAGTGCTTTCTATTTATTTCTTAGTTAAATTTGCTGATCAGTAATAATAACTCATACCTTTCAACTGTCCAGATTTTAGCAGAATGTCCAGGGTTTCCCCTCAAATGTTTAGTCTGTTCTTCATAAAATTTGTGGTTTTCTGGCAAATCACTGAGAACTGAAGTCACTAAAAAATGATATACATTTGAGTTTCAGACTTCATATCCTTCAGAAAATATGTGCAGACAAAATCCCATTATTGTAACAACGTTGTAAGTTTATAAGAGCAGTATTTAAAATCTGTCCCCATTTTTGGGCCTTTGTCCGCCCCCCTCCATTATTTTAGGCTTTGCCCAGATTTCTTGAGCTCAGAAGTTGAGAGGTATGGTTAATATATTTCAGACCTGTCCTTAATTTCAGAGTAAATATTTTTACTTTTACAATGTTACTAAGTGCAGTTTGATGCATATGGCTTTGCAGGTTTTAATATTCACCTGTCTGTGACCTGAGATCTTATTTATTGCTGTCCTATCCTGTTTGAGTTCATTGGAGTTAGAAAGTCATACAATGGTGTATCTTCACTTGTTGAAATTATTTAAAAATCAATGATAGAAGTCCTCATTTAGTCTAAGTGCAGTCTCATAACATTGTACATTTTCAGTAATTTAACCCTAGGCATCCACAGAAACCATTTGTAACACTTTTTCAGAAAATATTTGTCATGTTTCGGATGTAGGTTAAAATTACTTTTTTTCTAGCCCAAATGGAGACTTAATATCCTGCACAAGATGTGAATAAATTTCGTTTTATTCAAGTAGGTTCATGACAATAGTATACTAAAAATGTTGGGCAAAATCATTAAAAATTTCCAACTTATATTAGGATGAACTATGTACTGAAAACAGCTTGATCTTAAGATACATTGCAGTTTCCAACTGAATGATTTTAACTTCCTCAGTTTTGAGTATTGTAACTATTAGATCTGCAGATTTTTTTCTCATTCTGCTAAAAACACTGTCATTTAAAAATATTATAGTAATGAAACAAATGCTCATTTTATTTTCATGTTCTTTTTCCTGGCCATCCTGTACCCCTCTATTTTCTATTGTACATTTTGTTTCCCAGGTGTTTATGTTCTAACTGTTATCATTTGTAACACCATGGCTCTTTATTTCATCTCTCCTTAATTAAAGGCATTGTGGTAACTCAAAAACAGTGTTAGTTGCTATCTGCAAACCCCCCCAACCCCCAGTATGTTTCGTAATTGTGGCCTTAATCCTGTTTTATCAGCTAATTACTATTAAGGAAAATAAACGTGTCAGGGAAGATAGGTACGTCTGAAAATGGTAATGACTACTTCCCAGAAATTTCAGAAAATAAAATTAAGTTATGTCTGTCTGTCAGACAGCTACTTTGGCTGTCCATTTACTTTACTGGTAATGCATTTAGCACTCAACTCTTCGCCTGCTTAAAAGTTAAAGAAGTGAGTACAAAATGTATAGCCAAAAACCTTGTTGACTTTTATATGACCTTTCTGTATTTACATGACCCTCAAGCTTGAAACTCGTTATGTCGTTCCCTTGACAGCACGTGACATTTATCTGACATTTAACTCTTTCTAATTTTAATTTTTCAGTTCCTTTTTTAGCTTTTTGTCCTAATCTGTGTGTGCCTTGTTTTGTGTCAGATTGTCAGTGTTTCATACATTGTGTTGTAAATTTTGTCCTTTATGACTCTGTCTGTGGTCTCTAAGGTCATGTATGTAAATATGCTGTAATTTTCTACTGCACTTCCTTAGTAAAAAAAAGAGAATAGATAAATGAAGCAGTGATTCTGAATTAAAAAAAAAAAAAAAAAAAAAAAACAATTTAATTTGTAACATTTTTGGTGAATAGAATCTATGTAGCCCACCAGCATACTTCTCGACCATCCAGATTTTCACAGAATGTTTAGATTTTTGTCCCAATTTTTTTTCTGTTTCTCATAAAGTGTATGATTTTCTGACAAATCATTGAAAATTTAAGTCAATAAATGATGACAGACATTTCAGTTTCAGACATCAAACCGTTCAAATAATGTATGCTAATGCATATGCCCACCATGTATTGTAAAATAATAAACAAAAGTGTGCCAAAGCTAATATTTTACTGTAGGCTAGATTCAGAGATGGCTAATGTTAGCTGTATATAATGGGACTACATATATAAGTGAGTATTGTTAGTTCCAAAACATTTATTTTAGATGCATGTGTGGCCAGGTTATGTGTTGGAAACCCTGGCTTTGATGTAAATACTGCTACATGATTTTGTTAGCCATCTCTGACTCTAGTGCTGATTGTCTCACTTTATGTTGTGATTAACATTCAGATAGTAAATATTAATACCTAATTTTATGTTAAAGTGTTTTTTCTGACGTTAGTAAATACATCAGGTCATTTGATGATGAGTTAAGTATTGTAAAGCATTTTCCCACTTGTCTGTGTTTATTTATTTGTGCCAATTTTTTAATATAAAAAGCTTCATGAACTTTTTATTAAACTATGCCCCAAATAAATGTAGTAGTATTTCCTACAGTGATGTTAACCTTGGAGATAATGTCTGATGCGTCCATGTACTTTAATGAGGCACCTACATGCATGTGCGGCTGTTAAAATATACGGGCAAAACGCAGGACCTTTCCTCTGAAGAGTAGACAAATATGCTTCGTAATGGTTAGAGGAACTGTTAGGCAGCTTTTGCACAATACATGCCGTGATAAAAATGTAAGCAAATATATTTCTGCAGTGGTAGCAGTACAGAATGGCAGAGAACACACCAAATCGGAATGCTGCTTCATTAATAAATACAAAAATGCCAGAGAAATTGGGATAATACATTCACAGTAGCACAATGGCTTAATTGCAATATCTCTGCCTCATATCTTCAAGGAATGGGGTACACTCCAGGATGTCAGTGTCTGGGTAGAAGAGGTATGTTCCGATTGAGTCTTTGTGGGTTTTTTGGTGCTGCAGTTTCATCCCAAAACATGTTGGTGGATTATTTAGGAGTATGGATTAAAAGGGTTGCTGTTGTAGCAGCTAAAGGTATGTAAAAATAGATTAAACAAAAGATAATACAAAAACTGAGAAACTGGAAGCTCTAGTTTATGCATATGGATAAAAAGGTACAAGCAGTGAAAATGCTTTTTGTTCCTTTAATTTTATATACAGGTCAGGCCTATTTTTATCAAGTAGAGGAGGAATTGTGGACAGTAATTAATAAAAAGTTGAAGGAATTTTACTGGGAAGGGAAGAGAGAAAGAGTTCAGTGGGATATGATGATTCTTCCAATAAAACAAGGTGGTTTAGGGTTACCTGATTTGAAGAGATATTTTAGAGCTACATAGTTAAGGTTGCTATGCGTAACAGCAGCAGAAGGTTATACTTCAACGTGGAAAGTATGAGGATGAAGAAGAGGAGAAGTTCAAGAAATGAGAACGTGAGTGGGATTTTAGATGTAGATCCTTCAGGAGAATAACAGTGGACATACAGAATGTTATATTCATAAAGTAGCAGAAAGTATTCTAAAAACTAAGTCAACACAAGAATGGAGAGAGGAGATTTTCCCAATAGGGATGACTGCAAGTAGGAATATAGAAAATAGATAAGGGGTTGGAATATACTGGAGAAAACTAGCAAAGGAACCAAGATATTGGGGGGAAATAACTATACAGGCAAGAGTAGTAGAGTGGGATGAGGCCAAGAATATGTTTGGACTGCAGGCTAGAGAGAGTCATCTCTACCAGGGATTGATAACAGAGCATAGGCAAACAGAAAGGGGTAAGGGAATCCTAAGGGGGAGACTGTCTCTGGTAGATTTTTAAGTTGATTCTATAGAAGATGCTGTCATTAAAAATAGAATAACTAGTAGAATGTATAAAAACAAAGTCCAGAAGGTTTAGGATTTTTTGCTGGGGAGGGAGGCTGTCATTTTCATATCTGTAGCACTGAGGGAGGCTGTCATCTATCCTTCATGTAGCACTGAGGGAGGCTGTCACCCATCCTTCATGTAGCACTGAGGGAGGCTGTCACCCATCCTTCATGTAACACTGAGGGAGGCTGTCACCCATCCTTCATGTAACACTGAGGGAGGCTCTCACCTATCCTTCTTGTAGCATAGAGGGAGGCTGTTACCCTCCTTCATGTAGCACTGAGGGAGGCTGTCACCCATCCTTCATGTAGCACTGAGGGAGGCTGTCACCCATCCTTCATGTAACACTGAGGGAGGCTGTCACCTATCCTTCTTGTAGCATAGAGGGAGGCTGTTACCCTCCTTCATGTAGCACTGAGGGAGGCTGTCACCCATCCTTCATGTAGCACTGAGGGAGGCTGTCACCCATCCTTCATGTAACACTGAGTGAGGCTGTCACCCATCCTTCATGTAACACTGAGGGAGGCTGTCACCTATCCTTCTTGTAGCATAGAGGGAGGCTGTTACCCTCCTTCATGTAGCACTGAGGGAGGCTGTCACCCATCCTTCATGTAGCATAGAGGGAGCCTGTTACCCTCCTTCATGTCGCACTGAGGGAGGCTGTCACCCATCCTGCATGTAGCACTGAGGGAGGCTGTCACCCATCCTTCATGTAGCACTGAGTGAGGCTGTCACCCATCCTTCATGTAGCATAGAGGGAGGCTGTTACCCTCCTTCATGTAGCATAGAGGGAGGCTGTTACCCTCCTTCATGTAGCATTGAGGGAGGCTGTCACCCATCCTACATGTAACACTGAGTGAGGCTGTCACCCATCCTTCATGTAGCATAGAGGGAGGCTGTTACCCTCCTTCATGTAGCATAGAGGGAGGCTGTCATCCATCCTTCATGTAGCATTGAGGAAGGCTGTCATCCTGCTTTCCATAGTATTGAGGAAGGCTGTCACCCATCCTCAATGTAGCATTGAGGGAGGCTGTTACCCTCCTTCATGTAGCACTGAGGGAGGCTGTCATCCATCCTGCATGTAGCATAGAGGGAGGCTGTTACCCTCTTTCATGTAGCATTGAAGGAGGCTGTCACCTTCCATCATGTAACCCTAAGAATGGCTACTGACCTTATTCATGTAGCATTAAAGAACTCTATAAAACTCCGTCTTGAGTCAGTGAGGACGTTTGCTGCTGTCCATTGTGTAGCACTGAGGCAGCATCCTTCTTCTTCCTACAGCACTGCGACAGGTTAGTACCCTTCACCAGGTAGCGCTAAGGGAGACTATTACCCTTTCTAATGTAGCACTGACAAAAAGTGCCTCCTTCCATCTCATAATTATAAGGAATTCTACATCATTTCTCATGTAAGAATGAGAGGATAATTCCCTTCATCTTGCTGTAGGGAGAGAACACTGTTCTCCATTTCACGACACTGCATTAAATTATCACTATCCAGTATGTATCAAGGAGAGAGTCTGACTTGTTTATTCAGGCACATTAAGCTAGGCTGCTCCCTCAGTCAGTAGCACAATGATAGACAACTAGCTGCATTATATAGCATTGAGAGATGGTACCACCCTCTACCGGGCGATGCAACAGTGTAGCACTGAGGGAGGCTGTCACCCATCCTTCATGTAGCACTGAGGGAGGCTGTCACCCATCCTTCATGTAACACTGAGGGAGGCTGTCACCCATCCTTCATGTGGCATAGAGGGAGGCTGTTACCCTCCTTCATGTAGCACTGAGGGAGGCTGTCACCCATCCTTCATGTAGCACTGAGGGAGGCTGTCACCAATCCTTCATGTAACACTGAGGGAGGTTGTCACCCATCCTTTATGTAACACTGAGGGAGGCTGTCACCCATCCTTCATGTAGCATTGTTGCTTCACAGCAAGAGGCGCATTGGTTCGAATCTCGACTGGGGTGCTTTCTGTGCGGAGGCCTCATGTCCTCCCTGCATTCTTGTGGGTTTCCTCCGGATGCTCCAGTTTCCTTCCACATTCCAAAGACATGCTCTAGGTGGATTGGCCCTAGTTGTGAGTGCGTGGATGTGTGTGAAGCATCCTCTGAGGAGGGATGGTCCTTGGGCTAGTGATCTGAACCTGTAAAACCCGTAAGTGCTCCAGAAACAATGAGCGCTATAAGGTGCTCATTGCCCAATGTACCACATGGTGTATAAACAAGAGAGAGAGAGAGAGAGACAGCAAGACCACCCTCTACGACTTAATAACAACAAAGCCTAGCATCTCATCAGACAAGGCAATTACTTTCCTCACAGCTTTACTTGTAAGCCTAGCAAGGTGAGTTTTAGAGCTATTTTTAGATATTTATTGACACTTGGCAAAAGCAGGAATTCTGAGTCTAAAGAAGTCTGTGGCCTAGTAACTTCCTATGATCCCATGATCCATGAGACGTGCTTATTCTTAGGAACCACAGACTTTCCATCTTGTACTGGATCACAGGTGGACATATTTATGATCTATTAGTTCATCTGTTGTACCACAACATGTCTGGTCAAACAGTGTTCTGAACGTTATATGGGTAAGGTCTACAAACTGTGAGAAGAGGAGATGTTACATTCATCCAAAATGGATGCAACTAATGAACTGTAAAGGGCAAAAAGAAGGTGAAAATCAAAAGTGAAATAGTCGTAACTAAAATGTAAATGTAAAAAATGTCTGTTTCATCCCATCTCAGGATGTCATTGCGGTACAGCTCTAAGTGTGTTCACCTATGGACGTGAAGGTTGTGGGATTTAGCCCTCGGTAGGGACTGAAGCCATACTTTTGAAACACTGGCCTCTGACTGTAACCTAAGAGTTCTGCTGGACATATGAGATGTGCCATTTTTCAAAATAGACATTAAACTTATGCCTATCTAATTTTTTTTTTATTTATTCATTTGTTAATCTAGAAAGTGCACTGGCCTATCTCAGATCTCTTCCAGCCAATCAAGCAATACTTTTTGTGGCAAGTGGGAGGAAGTAGAGGTACATGACAAAAGTCCATGCAGACAAATGGCAGACAATACAAAATCCACAGAGAGGATGATGGGAAGTCAGGAATGAGCCCCAAATCCAGAGATGTGAGGCTGCACACTCAATCACTGAGCCACTGTCCTGCTCTTTATATTTTACCAGCTGTTATCCTGCCAGGTGTCCATGTGGATGTAAACTAACCCAAGGCACTGCTCTCAGAATGAGAATGTCCTTAATGCTTCTGAACAACAGCCCTTTCATAACACTAGTGTGTTTCTTGTTCTTTTCTTACAAGTATACTTTTATGACGTACAAGCTGAAACATATTTTATTGAGTCACAATTTCCTGAATATACTAGGGAAGAACTAAGTATAAAAAACTGAAAGACTGAAACTAATAAAAAAGCATATTTTATGTAAGGGATATGGCTTTCCCCAACACTGCATCCCACACTGTATGAACAAATCCTAATTTATAATTATTCTGACTCTGAGGTTTGTATTATTTGGGCTAAGAGCAATAAATATTATTTTGTTCATTTTCCATATGGTACTTTTTCCAAAATGGCTAGACCTTAGTGTTACAGTATTTTTTTGGTGTAGAAAAGTATCCACATCAGGGGTGCCCCATATAAAACATATTTTCAGCTTTAATGTTTTAGTTTTAATTCTTACCAGTTTCTTATATTTTCAGAGAAGTATTTCATTGGTTGTATCAGTCAGATATTATCATTGTTTTGTGTTTTCAGTAAAGTGTTCTTGAGGAAAATAAATAAACCAACAGTTTGTTCATTTTCCATGCTGTGTGTGGACAGGGGTGTGCATATTGACTGCCATTGCACATTCATTCACTTCACTTATATGTCTTTGCATTATGTGCATAAAAGAACTACATAACATATATATATATATATATATATATATATACAGATTCTTCCTTCTGGATTTAATTCTGTTAAATCTGTAAAGTGTCCCACTGTCAGAATATTTTGCCATTCCCTTTAGCAACCCTGTTTTCACAGAGGAATATACTGTTGCCTTGCCCATCTCTTGATATATGACGTAAATGAGACCTCTGAAGGGGGGCACTGCATCCTTAAGAAGAAATATGTTCTCATTTTTCTTAAACACCATTCACACTGAATGAAATGTTTAGAAGGTATGCTGAGGGACAACTTTATTTCTTACTGGGGAGTTCACAGTCATTCAGCACTGCCATAAAACACTTGGCAGTATAGGAGGTGACAGTCGGTTTCTACATTAGATTTGTTATCGTTCATCCTGCACTGTTGTCCCTCACTGAAGTCTGTTATTTATTGAGTTGTTCTACAGCAGGAAGAACGGCCTATCTTCTTTACTAGGTTCAGAACAGTTTGCCTAACAAAAATGTTACTCATTAATATACATATCTTATAAGCAGCAAAACACCAGCTGGAATATAGTAAGATCCTTTTTCTAAAATGGGAATCTCTATAATAAAATAATTTTGTAGCCCCTGAATGTGAAGTTCTTGATCATCTTGGAGTGTAATGTGAACAAATAGCATTCTGTAGTTTCAAAGCGTTATGCATAACTATCTATCTATATATTCTTAAAAAATATGAATACTAAAAACATAGGCATGTGGCAGTAGCATTTGTTGCCTTTTCTTAAGCGGGTTGAGCCTGAAATTCATTGATATTGATCAGTGCAATATGCCAGTAAACAAGTGTACATAAATAAAGTGCTGCGTTATGTCTTGCAAGCCTTATTTTTCAATATACAATGTCAGAGATAACCATATGTTATCATGTTTCTTATTAAAATAGTATATGTGTTATAAGGAAGTGCATAACACTTTCAGAGGTCACAGTAGTGGTTGGGGGCTGCACAGTCTTTCAGTTTTCACTGGTGACTTTCAAATATTGTGCACAGGGTGATTTATGGCAAATCCCACCTACTGCACTGGGCTATGATCAACACCTATCACATCTACAGTAAGTACAATTTACACTGTACAGCTGTAGCACAGAGTTATAGTCACTGGCTTTTCAAGACGTCACCTAGCTTGCTGTCAGCCCAATGTTATTTTACAAACAGTAACTGAAACCTGAGCAATAGTTTTGCAAACACACACACACACACACACACACACACACACACACACACACACACACACACACACACATACACACAGTATTTCCCAGTAAGGGCTAATGATACACTTTTAGTGCAAGTGCCCTTTTTTGTGATTTTTATGGTAACCTGCTGCCACCAGATAGACAATAAAGTACAGCCGAACCACAATCAGTGTAATCAATAAACCAAGTACAATGTAACTGCATGATTGCTTTGGCTAAAGCAGTCAATTTTAGTAAGGTGGATATTGACATCTTTTAATTCACCAAGTTCCACCAAGATTGCCCTTACTCACTTTATTATTTATTCATTTGTTTGTTTAATTTTTGTTGAATAGGTATGTAAACAGGTCTGTAGACCCTTTTCAGCCACAACCTTAGCCACTCAGGCAGTAATGCAATACAAAATTGGACAAATTACAAAGTATAAATTGCTAGTTTAAACAATACACAAAGAAGTTGCAAAATACAACTTTCAGGTTAACAACTAGATTACAAAACTGCAAAAAAGTGTGCACTTAGATTGTACAACTAATAGGAACATAGAATGCAATTTGCCAAATGGAGAAAAACTTAAATAGAGCTAGCATGTCTGACAGATGCATTCAATGTTATTAGGCCTATTTATATACATTTAATAAGAAGCTATAAGTAGAACTGGGTAAAACAAAAAAATCTGACAGTGCAATATATGCCAATTTTGGTGATTATGGAGAAAAAAACACCACTGATTACATACTATTAATAAACCATGGGCCACAAGCTGTTGAAAGTGAATAATAAAACAACGTGCCTTGCAAGATTAAATATATAGCAAAATGACTGCTTGCACAGGGAAAAATAAAACAAAGAATGTAAACAGATAAATATTATATGGAAAATCTCTGTCTACAGTTTTCCTGGTTCTACTGCTAACCATTACTTAAAAGATTTACTGCATCTTACCTAAAAGGTTTAACTGTATTTAAGTGCCTCTGACTTCAGTTGGAAACTCACAGTTAATGATTCACAGGAATGTGTTTTTAATCAAAAAAGTAATATGTGCATGCTTCAAAGACAGAGAGTAACTCCTGCTCAACATTTGCATTCCCAAGCTTAAAAAGGGTCCCATGTTATGCCTTTCCCATTTGGTTTAAAATTTGAATGTAAGCATCCTGTTTGCAGAGTTACACACTATAGGGAAGCTGCAACCTATTTATGGTAATATAGCTCTAGGTAGGAAATAAGCTGTGTAAATGTGTGCAAGGAGCAGTTTCATTTTCCATGACTTGCTGTATCTCTACTGTTAAAAAAGGCAACTGCATTTTATACAGCATTTCATTTTCCTTTTCTTCTGAAAAATAAACACATTTGCAGTACAGATTTTCCACATTTCAGATTTTACCTGTCACAATCACCAATTCAGCTTATAGAGCCAACCACTATGTAAATCTGAAGATTCCTGAATGTGTTCAGTGTCATGATAACATCCTGTGTATGTGGAGCTAAAGTCTTCCAATACCCCATGCAGGACTTTTGTTTCCTTCAATGTTCATAATCAGTTCTTAAGCTTGCTATACTATATGGAAATTAGATTTCAACAGTAAGACCTTGTTTGAAAAGAATGTGTTTTACACTCACTGATGACCAGAAATGCAGCCGTTGCAGCCAACGTATACTGCCATCTTCAATAGTATGAACAGATGAGTAGTTCGCACTGCTCAACCCTTCCTTTTTCAAAAGTCTCTCTAGAAAAGCTGCTATCTTACTATAACTAAGATCTTAAACTGATATAATCCCATGAGGTCTGTCAAATCATCAACCTACAGAGTACTAAGTACCGTCACTGAACTCAAAATAAATATGGCGACACCCCTACTCAACTTTTCACATTCAAACTTTGGCATGCCTTGCCTGGTCTGCACAGAGGATAAAACAAAGAGGACCACTTCAGAAATGGGCTGCCACTGTAGCTGTAGGATCACCAGAAATATGATTCCGGAATACCATTAAAATGACTGACAACTACTGCATTGGGCTATGATCAACACCTGTCACATCTAAGTAGAATTTACACGGTACAGCTGTAGTGCTGCTAACAGCAACAGCTAAGCAGATCATTTAAATATAGTCATCACCCTGTCCTAATAACCACTGCCTTTCTGCTATGCTCACTCAATCATCTCCCCCACCTTTTACATTGTTTCCTTCAAGTATTATCCTTTTCACCAACATAACATCTTCTACCCACCATTGTAGTCCATTCCTAGAGCTTACACAAGACTCTATCCCCACGTCCCCATTCTGTAAACACACAATGTGACAAGCTTAGTTCAGTTTATCAACTACCTGCTATGTGCTCTTGTTTCTTTGTTAGTTGCTCTATATTAGCTTTGAAATATCTACACAGTTTATAATTTGTCAATCACTTCCACCATTAAGCATTTGTTTTCCTATTGAGTACCTCCTGCTACATGTTTGGTATATTTCTGTCTGTACTCAGTAGATATTTTCTCTAGCAAATATACTATTGTCGTCGTATTTCATGTTGCGTGTTGTAACCAACTACTTTTCTTTTTACTGCTAGGTATCTTTTGCCTGTGCTATGGTTTATTTGGAAAGTTGTATTGTTAACTATGAATTTTTTCATGTTTTGATGATGGCGCATTTCCTTCTTGGCTTTCCTGTAAAGGAGATTTTTCTCAGTGGGACCAGCTCACTTAACAAACTAAAACAAATTTATAAATCTAATTAAAACATGTCGTAGTACTGAATTCAAACCAACTTGGGGGTGCCATATCTGTCAAGATCCCTAGTAGGCTTTTGCTGAGCCCTAACCTAATGCTGTTAACTTGTTGTGTTTGTGCTGTTCCCTCCGGCACCATTCATTTAGAAAGCAAAAGCTTTTCACTTGTTATTTGTTAATTTAGAGGGCCCAAAGTAATTAAACAAAACCTTCTAACTTTGAATGATGTCATGTCGGGACCCGGTCTTCTTACTGAGCCCAAAAGTGAGAATAAAACAGAAGAGTTGTTGTGGAGAGCTGCAGTCATAACACAGGTCCTGTCAGGTAGCTCCATGGAATTGAGGTATGAAGTCCAGACTGTGACCCAGATAAATGGGGACCAACACATGCAGGAGCATGTGTCATTGGACTGGTATTGTGGGAGCCTGGGCATGTCAGGCTGTTACAAAGAGTAATGAACATAAGGGCCAGACAGTAACTCTGATGGTTGATTAGAAAGCAGTTTCCATAATGGTGTCCCTTAGCCAGTTTTCAACAATGGAGAACAAATCAAATGGGCAGGTTAGGATGCAAGAGAGCTAATAGTCGACAGATGGGGAGGCAAAGTACTCAAAAACTGATATGTTTTTTCTACTGGCTTCTGAGGAAGGCACACTTCAGATCTTGGGAAAGATCACAGACATTTTGATGGTTTAGCAAAGAAGCTCATGGCAGTAGCAACTCTGTATATTACATCCAAGTGACGCCTCCAGGTACATCTGCAGTTACCTCCTACTGATGCCTCCAGACATCAAATATTACTTGTTCATATTTGCATCATCAATTCCAAAACCATGTTATGTACATGGTTTTAAAAGATTTCATCTTAAAGCGTGTGCAATGGCAAACTCAACTGCATTAATATTTGACCTCTGTCTAGGAAAGTTAAATAGATATTAACTGTTGTTTTTTATGAGATTAATTTATATAGATATAATTTTCACACTTTTCTAAATATCTCAACAGCCAAGTAACACAGACAGAACTCTTAGCCCCATATCAAAGCTCTCAGCTAGATGAATAAAATGCTGTTGACAGTATGTGTGTAACCTGAGTGGTTGCTGAGATATTGTAAATTGTTTACAAAATATTATAAATGTAATAGTTACTGTGTTTACTGTGACTTATAAAATTCAGTTTAAGACCTAGAACCTAAAGAATACTACCGCTATAAAAATAATTTGTGCTGAAGGGTTTGCCAATTACACTTCTTGCATAACCCCTATGGATCCAGAGATAGGAACATTTGTTTGAAAAGTGAGGACATAATTTGATTCTGTCAAAATGCTTAGGCCCTGCCCATTGGAAGTTACAGTGCAAACTTCCTGAGCTCCATTGGAGTGAATGAGTTAATTGTTAAAAATGTTAAAGATATGTATTCAAAAACAGTGAATGAATGACCAGAAAAAAATTAGATTGTGTGGTTTACTAAGAAATGTTAATTTGCTACAAATCATTAACTAGCTATCTCAAGTATTCCTTCATCATAATTTCTTTGACTAACTGACTTAACCCTCTGTAAACCTCATGAGACTTTCTTGTAAGGCAGTAGTTAAAGCGTCATTACTGAAGATGAAGCATGGTCTCTGCTGTTCCACTGAAAAAGAAAGAACTTAATAGTGTGGGCCTGTTCTTTTTCCAGACATGTTTCATACTTCCAAGTCACGTTGACAGATTTTTAAGGAGATCGCTATTAAGATCGCTGGTGCTGTTGTTCCTTGATACACCTTGCTTTTTCTTCTAGGATGTGTCATTTATTTAAGAATACATAGGTGTTCACAGATAAAGAAAAGCAGAAACACTGTATTCTTAACATCAAGCCCTAGATGGCTTAATGGTGATTCTCATGACAGTTTCATAAAAGTAAAGTTTGAATTGATGTGATAGTGGAGCTATAGTAACTACATATCAGACATGTTTTTCCAGCAGGATATGGGTATTGCAGCCTAATTTGTATCATATAGTCATATAGCCATGTGTATGAAGAAGAAGTGTCTCTCCTATTTAGTGATCTCCCTTGCTCTTGGGGGCGGAGGGATGACTTTGTATCATCATGACATATTAACTTTTGTTTTCACTTGCCATCAAATTCACAGCTGTGCCAAAACAAACTACGTAATGATAATTTAATGACTGTACTGTGCAATTATTGAAACAGTGCACCTGTTGTGAGATAATTAGGAGATATTGTACGAAAAATCAGTCTCTCTTTATATATATATATATATATATCTATATCTATATCTAATATATCTATATATATATATATATATATATATATATATATATATATATATATATATATATATATATTCATGAGACTCCATATTATGTTATGAAATTGTATATAAACCAGCATTTCATTTTAATTTCTTCCCCGAGTAAATCCCACTAGGTCTACAGCCTGTTTTTGGAGGAGACCTAAAGTGGATCTTCTGCTGTTCAGTCCTTTGTGTGAAAAAGAATTGTTCTCATGAGACTCAAAATTCCATCAGAGAATGATATGTCAAACCAAGATCAGTGTTAAAGAATTAATTTTATTTATTCAGTATTGTGTTCACTTAGAAAAATCCCTCTAGGCTATGGCTGTTTTCAGGGGAGAGCTGAGGTGCTTTTCTGGTAATCCTGAAGATGACATTTCAGCATTATTTTTTTCTGTGCCTTTTACCTCTTTGCCGACCAATCATTAAGCCTCCCGTCCATTGGTCTAGAGTTTCCCTGTTTCTGCTTAAAGTGGATCTATATAATAAGGCGAAAATGCACCATCTCTTTTTCACGTGTCCAATTTCTGCATACTTTTCCATAAGTTCCCTAAAAGTCATGTGGTTTGCTCTAGAAAGCACAGCGAGGGAGAACAAGAAAAGTATGTCATGGCAAGCAATGCACTGTTTTCAGTTCTAAATATCGAGACATATAAATATTGGTCTATCAGCCGAGCCGCTTTAGTTTGGGATCCAGGTTCCATGGAAAGCACAATGAAAACCCAGAAGAACCATTCTAAATCAACTGTAGAGGCTTTCTTAGCACATTCATAGAGTTTTGGCATATGTACCCATGGACTTAAGAGGAAAAAAGGGGGAGGTATGGTAGATGGATGTAACATACAGGTGTGAAATATTTCTGCAAAGAAAATGTTTGTAGGCATGAGGGATCATGCCGTTAAGTGGGAACACATGGGAAATATTTTTTGGGTCTATGTAGATTAACGTTTTGAAGAAATGTTTTTATTTATTAATCCTTTGTTGACTAAGTTACTCCCACTAGGCTAATAACCTCTTTTTAGTTTGGTAGTTCGGATAATCAAACTGTTTGGATAATCAAACATAAAATTAAACTGGATAAAAAAATCTAAAACCGTGTTTTTTCTGCACTCAGGGAATACACTTTTTAAAGATTCAGCAATTCTAGTGGACAATAAGGAATATTTTTCACACACAAGCAGGCTACAAGCTCAAAAAACATGCACAAGTGAATAACTGTAATGTTTACATATTCAGACTTTATGATTTTTCTTACCCAAAAAACTTTGGAAGATTGCATTCGGATAGTTGACATTCGGATAATTGACTGTCTACTGAAATTAATTCAGACAGCTTTAAGAAATAAGATGGCACTGGTGTAGAAACAAATGTGAGAACAGTGTACAATTGGCAGTACAGCATGAATGCTTATTGTAACATTGTAACAGAAATTTAATTTAACAATTACAAAATACACAACGCTCATAGATTAGTATTAGGTTATCTGTGCTTGTGTACCATTTTAAGCATAGCCAACTACCCAATGTAAGAATCAAACCCTGCACCTTGTATGTGTAAGGTAAACACCTTAACTATTATGCCAGCCTCCTACAAGTATATGAATCTATGGCAGCTGGTAACCCATTTCATTCTGTACAGAAGTATTATTTCTAAGAGAGAAACATTGAATTTGTTCCAGTCTAGCGGATTTTTTTAGGGAACACAAGATGTTATTTATTTCAAGAAAGATGCTCTCACTTCTTAAGTTTATGCAAATTTAGCCTACAGAGGGTTTCCTTGTGTGTTCACATTAGCATCTCTGAGGCCCTACTGAACTAGTAGTAGTAACCCTAACCTAGATAGAATATTTAGTTAGACCTTTGCCACAGGTGGACTTCAAACCCCTGTAAGCAACACAAGTGTCTTAGTATAGACATGCATTTGTACTTCAGGCAGTGCTTTTCAGCCTGGAATATCAAGGGACAGTTTATTTTCCTAGACTAAATATGCAGTGGCTTGTTGGTAGTAATAAAGGTAATTTTGTAGAGCTTTTGGAGCGACCCATTACTGTACTGTTTACTTTTTGCTTAAGATTTAAAGGGGGGATGAAATGGATACATGACCTGCATTCTTATGTTATTGATGTTCTTCGTGTTTCACTGTTGCAGTCCTCACATATGGGTTATCTGGCTCCCGGTAGCCCTCAGTCAGCCCGAATACCAGATTCCTTGGTATATGACGTCGGCTGCTGCTGGTTGTAAAACTGATGTCAGTATGTCAGGTATAAAGGTATAAAGGGAGGCAGCCGACGCCATTTCCTCAGTCTTTCTTGACGCGGAGCCCAAAGCAGATGCAATTCGCACTAGTGCTGGTCGGCTGTTTACCTTCGTTTCACTTTCCGTCTACCAAGTTGAAGACTCCTTCAGATAAATACCCCGTTGGGGATTCTCTTTTCTTGCTTTAACGAATGTCAGATAAAGTTAATAACTGTCTTGCCTGTGGAAAACAGATTCTGCACAGTGATTTCCATTCCTATTGTATAACTTGTTTGGGCCTTGAGCATGACGTCCTTAACTGCGATCTCTGTGCTTCCTTTAGCCCACGTACCATTCATCGTAGAGCTAAGATTTTGTATAAGCATTTCGGAGTCTGGCCTAAGTTCGTCGGTATGGAGTCTTCTGGTCTCCTGACTTTGGATCTTCCTAGGAAACGCAAAGACAAGGGCCGCAACAGGCTTAGGGTTAAATCTACTGATGATGCACCGGTGAAATTGATCGTCAGTACAGCAGTAGTCAATGAGGCGCTTTCTCAGCCCCTGCAGTCCGCAGATATTTAGCCGCAAGCCTCTGCCGAGACCTTTACGGAGTCCTCCACGCCACAGACTGCTATTTTGTCTTCAGATCCTCTGCCTGTCGCCATCTCAGATGGGTCCAGAGCCACTTTGAAGGCACCGGCTTCTGACGCCTCTTCTTTTCCCCATGAGACCAGAACCAGACCGACTACCTTAGCTCAGACTTCTGCTGTTGCTAGGCCTCTCGAGTCCCTCCAGATTGCTAGTAAACCTTCCAGCCGCAAACCTACTCACAAGCAGGCATTGGCCTCCCCTCCTGTACCTCAGTCCCAGTTGGTAAAGATGGCTGGTGATCTTCTTTCCCTGATTAGAGGCTCACACACACACACACACACCCCTTCAAAGAGGGCTAGGGAATTATCTCCTGATGTTTTGTCTGTCTCAGATTCTGAGATTTCCAGTATGTCTGTTGGTAAAGAAGGAAATTCTCAACTTTTTTCTGGCTTTGAGGATTGTGATGCTGAGGACTCTATCCCTTCTGCCTCCCCTCCAGAAGATTTTTCCTTTGTGGATACTTTGAATACTCTTAGGGAGCATTTTAAATGGGAATGTCAGGATTTTCCACAGTCTAAGAAAAGAATCAGGGAGTTTTTAGATTTGCCACAGCATAAGCCTCTGGCTATACCTCTAGTTTTGGAAGTTGTGGATGATGTTTTCATGGAAAATTCTTTAACTCCTAATTCTGTTCCTCCTGCCCCCAGAAAGCAGGATAGATATTACAGGGTTCCTGAATCTCATCAATTCCTTTTTAGAAACCCTACTGCTGATCCAGAAATTATTTCTCAAGGCCCCAAGGGTGTTAAGGCTACTATTACTAGAAACCCTGTGCCTCCTGATAAGGAATCTAGGGCCTTGGACAGGTGAGGTAAAAAAGTCTATACTTCTGCAACTCTTGCCATTAGATTCGTGAATTGTCTTTTTCACATGCGTAAGTATCAGCAACATACGTTGGAGGCTATTAAGGCTAAACTTGGAAATATTCCTTCCATGACGGACAATAAAGATTTACAAGACTTACTGAATTCTGCCACTTTAGTTAATAAGCATTCACATCATTGTAGTTTTGACACTTTGGAAGCTTCCTGCAGAGCAGTAGCGACTGGTTCCATAATTAGAAGGCATGCTTGGCTCAGGGAGCAACCTCTTTCTGAACCAGTTAAGTCTAAATTGTTGGATGTTCCTTTGCACAAGGACAATCTTTTTGGTAATAAGGCTGAGGGGGTACTGAAAAAGTTGGAGGATAAGGCAAAATCTATGCAAGCTGTAAAATATTTCTTTCAGGTTCAGCCTCCTCGGTTTAGTAGGCATTATCCTTTCAAGAATTTTTCTTTCCCTGATCCTGGCAACAGGGTCACTCTAGGCCTAGGGGTTTCAGATCTTCCAGAGAGCAGGCTTCTGCCTCTCAAAGGGCTAAACAGTGGCATTCTTCTTCTGCTAAATTGGAGAGTTCTAAGCCAGCTTCCCAAAGTAAGCACTCTCAATGGCTCCGGCCTTCTTGTGCCTACCACTGCGGACCCTGGGTTTCCTTTGGAGGCAAGGTTAGTCAGGTTTGCAGAGGTATGGTCTACCATCACAAACAACAAATGGGTGCTCAGTATAGTAAATCAAGGTTACAAGTTTTACTTTCACACCTTCCCTGTTTTACAAGGGTACCCAGATATACCCAAAACTCTCAAGGAAGAGGTAGAAACTCAGATTTCTCCTCTACTGACTATGGGGGCCATAGAGCCATTTCCTGCAAATCAGGCAGGCCTAGGTTTTTATTCAAGGCTTTTTCTGGTACCCAAGAAAGGGGGCACCTGGCGCCCTATTCTGGAGCTGTCCATTCTAAACACTTTTCTGGTGATTCCCAAATTCAAAATGCTCACCCCTCAACAATTACTACCAATGCTGGGCAAGGATTCATGGCTGGTAACTTTGGATCTCAAGGAGGCTTATCTGCACATCCCAATAAGGGAAAGTTGCAGGCAGTTCCTTCGCGTCAGGGCTTGGGAGCAACACTTTCAATTCTCTGCATTGCCCTTTGGTATCTACTGCTCCCAGAGTTTTTACCAAGTGCCTGGCTCCAGCCATTGCTTTTTGCAGGCACCAAAACATTCAAATATATCCTTACCTGGATGACTGTCTCATTCAAGCAAACTGCCCAGAACAATTAGAAAAGGATTTGGATTTCGTGAAGAACATTCTCACCTCTTTGGGTTACACTCTCAGTGAAAAGAAGTAAAAGTTGGTTTGTTCAAGGAAGATTGTTTTCCTGGGAGCAGTCTGAATACAGCCACCCAGATGGTATTCCTCCCTCAGCAGAAGCAAGAAGATCTTTCTGCTTACTTCATGAACTTGGCAAGCATGACCCAGCTCTTTGCAAGGCAATTCCTGCAAGCACTGGGGTTCATGGCTTCATGTCTTTGGATGATCCCATATGCAAGGCTGCATATGAGAAAACTTCAGTGGTACCTCAAGAACCTTTGATGCCAACACACACACAGGACTTAGACTTGATTCTTCCCCTTATTATTGTCTACAAATGGAGTTCCGCTGGTGGGCGACAGCCTGTTCTCAGAACAAGGTTCTGCCTTTCCGCCCACCATCTGCCAGCCAGACTCTCACCGCAGACACCTCAGATATTGCATGGGGGACTCATCTGGAGGGCAGGGGCATACAGGGGACTTGGAGCACCCAGCAGATTCATCTGCACATAAACTTAAAATAATTGATGGCAGTGCAGCAGGCCTTGCTGGCTTTCAAGGACCTACTCTACCCTGGGACTCTGCTAATCAGGACAGACAATACCACAGTCATGTTGTACATCAAGAAGCAAGGGGGGACTCAGTCTTACCCCTTGTGTAGACGAAGCATGAGACTGTGGTCCATAGCAGCATCCATGGGCTTACATCTAATAGCCCACTATCTTCCAGGGAGGCTAAACTCCTTGGCGGATCATTTGAGCAGACATGCTCTGGATCCTCGTGAGTGGCAACTGAACAGGGACATTTTCCATCACATCACTCATCATTGAGGCACCCCACAAGTGGATCTTTTCTCCTCTCACACCAATCATCTCCTTCCAACCTTCTGCACCAGGGAGTTTCACATCAAAGCTTGGAGGGTGGCTGTGTTGTCCTTCCCATGAACACATCTCAGTTTATGCATTCTCTCCTCTGCCTCTTCTTCCCAGAGTGCTGCTAAAGGTAAGGGATGAAAAACCAAAGGCTCTTCGATAGCTACAGATTGGCCCAGGCAGCATTGGTATCCCCTTCTTCTCAACCTTTCCCAGGCTCAGCTTTGGCATCTTCCCCTGGTACCAGATCTGTTGGTTCAGGGAGGGGGAAAGTTCCTTCACCCTCATCTTCAAACTCTGAATTTAACTGCCTGGCTAATACTTTAAATCTTTCCCAGCAGGTGGTTGAAGTTCTTCATGAGGCTAGGAGGCCTAGCACAAAAAAATCCTATGCAGATAAATGGAAGAGATTTTGCTCTTGGGTGCTGGCTAAAGGAGAAGACTCTTCTCATCCTTCTCTACCCCTCATTCTTGACTACCTAGCAGGATTGCTTAATGGTAGACTTTCCTTGTCTTCAATCAAAATTCACGCTTCAGCAATTTCGGCCCATTGTTCCTTTGAGCAACCCATTTTCTCTCACCCCTTGATGAAACAGTTCCCGAGGGGAGCTAGTAATCTTAGACCTCCCAGAAGAGTTCCTACTCCTGCTTGGGATCTTAATTTTGTCCTGGAAAAACTTTGCCTCCCTTTGAACCAGCTGCCTCTGCAGATTTGAAGTTTCTGTCCTGGAAGACTGTTTTCCTTTTAGCTATTACTTCAGCTAGAAGAGTATCTGAGCTGCAAGCCTTAATGTCCATAGGACCTTTCATTATTTTTCACTCAGATCGGGTTTCTCTGAGAGCCAATCCCTCCTTTATGCGTAAGGTAGATTCCAGTTTGACCCTTAACCAGTCTGTTCACCTGCCTACATTTTTCAACAATCCACAAAATAAAGGGGAAAGGATTTTGCACTCTCTTGATGTGCATAGACAGTTGAGATTTTACTTGGGACCATATCCTTTCGAAAATCTGAACATTTATTGGTTAGTTTTGCTCCTGGGGCTCACAGTAAAGCTATTTCAAAACAAACCACCTCCGAATGGATTGCTCATTGTATTCACTTTTGTTGCCTGCAGCATGGGAAGGATCCCCCTCAGGGTATGACGACCCATTGTACTAGAGCAGCCTCTACCTCTGCAGCTTTTCTGAGAGGTGTGCCTACTAAGGACATTATTGAAGCAGCTACTTGGTCTTCTGTCCATACTTTCACAAAGCATTACAGTCTACCTTTGTTTTCTAAATCCAGGGCTGGTTTTGCCTCTGCAGTTTTGCAGGGCCTCCTTACCAACCCTTAATCTGTGATCCTTCCTCCCCCCTTTGTCTTCTTACTGGGCTTTGGGAATCAACCCATATGTGAGGACTGCAACAGTGAAACACGAAGAACATAGTACAGTTGTGTACACTTACCATAAATGTAGATGTTCGAGTGTATTCACTGTTGCAGTCCTGGTTTCCCACCCTCCATTCCCCCTTTTTTTCCTAAGGCACAGACTATGGATTTTTATTTTTTGTATGATGTGTCCAGGGTGCTACCATTCCTGGATTAGCCTTCTTTTGGGGGCTCCTGACAGTTAAGGCAAGAAAAACAAACTGTCCATTTAACTGCCTGGCTAATACTTTTAAATCTTTCCCAGCAGGTGGTTGAAGTTCTTCATGAGACCAGGAAGCCTAGCACCAGAAAATCCTATGCAGATAAATAGAAGAGATTTTGCTCTTGGATGAGGAAATGGCATTGGCTGCCTCCCTTTATACCAGACGTACTGACATCAGTTTTACAACCGGTGGTGGCCAATGTCATATATCAAGGACTCTGGTATTCGGGCCGACTGAGGGCTACCGTGAGTTGGATAACCCATATGTGAGGACTGCAACAGTGAATACACTTAAACATCTACATTTATGGTAAGTGTACACAACTGTACTTTTCTTGTGATGCTATTTTTTTATGTGCACCTCCTGAATGGGAAAAGTCCCATCCATTAATTTCTCCTTTTCTTACCAAGCACTATCCCTTAGTTACTAGTCCAAAATTTCCTCCTTGGCTCGACTTCTCCCTCTCCCATTTCATCCATCTCTCTCTCACCTCTTAATACCAGCTTTCCATTTTCCTTCTTTCAAGTTCATTTCCAAATATGCTTCGTAGCATTTTACACGATGCTGCTATTAATTAGTGATATTCTGTTTAAATGTTGTATATCTGCTGATTACTTGTATATCTCTATTGATTATCATAGAATCTTAGGATCATAGGAAGTTACTAGCCTAATGACAGAGCTGGGCACACAGGTTGACAGCAAACTTACCTTTGATCACCATCCAAATGGGACACAGGTGGAACCCCCCGAGGTGAATTTACGGTTACCCATCCAATCATGAAGATTGTGTTTGAAGATGATCATTGAGGTTCTCTGTTTGACATGAAGTGGGAATCTGTTCCAAAGATGTGGTAACCTCTGGGAGACAAATCTGTCATTTAAGCAGGCCCTATTAAGGTTAAGGTTTTTAGAGCGAGTACCCATGTACCATTTGACTTACGGCGATGCAGTATTTCTAATAAAGCAGGTTCAGAGATTGCCTGGTATGCAAGGCAGAGATCGCCTTTGAGTAGTCTTTATGAAACAGAATAAAGTGACAGAGATTTCAGGTGATCCACATAAGACAGATGCTGATGACCTAGAATTTTCCTTGTGAGGAACCTTTGTGGTCTCTCCAATTGCTGCAGCTGCTTGGAAAGGTACATACCAAAAGGGGCATTGTACTCAATTATTGGCCTTATGAGGGAAGAGTACAGGGAGGTTATAATTTATTTTTTCTGGAGGCAATGCTCTTACTTATGAGATGAGCAATAGAGAATGCCCTTCTTACCACTGTGGAGACATGGTGATCAAAGGTAAGATTTATGTCAACCTGTGTGCCCAGGTCTCTCACTACTGAGTGCATACTTGGGGTGTTGCTGTTGATGTGGTAGCTAGCAGGAACATCGATCTTACTGAAAGGGATGATAATACATTTTTTTTTTGCATTGAGTTTAAGGCCATGACTTTGTCACCAATCATTTGTTTGTGTAAGACCCTCTTGTAGGATGTTGACATCATTTGGAGATTCTATGACCGCTCCCAGTTTGCAGTCAACAGCAAACTTTGAGGACACAGACCTTTAGTTTTTGCTTGTGTTTCAGAGAAGTAGATTCCAAACAGTAGCGATCCCAGGACTAATCCCTGTGGCACACCACTGGTTACATGTCTGCTGTTGTAGATGGATACCCCTATTTTGGCTATATGGGTTCTATCAGTGAGCCAGTCAGTGATCCATCTAATGATGTAAGGGCTGATATCTGGATGGGTGAGTTTGTCAATGATGCCAGAGGGGGGATAGTGGCAAATGCCTTGGCTAAGTCTAGGTAGGCTGTATGCACAGGTTTCCCCTCATCCAGGGACTTGGAGACTGTCTCAAAGAAGGCCACCAAGTTTAACAAGCATAATCTCTCTTTGACAAATCCAGACTGAGTAGGGTCAAGTGTTTGGAGATTAGCTATATCTTTGTTGATAAGGTCCTTGATGATTCGCTCCATGGCCTTGCAGATGAGGCTAGTCAGGCTAATAGGGCTATAGTTCCTGTGTTCAGACGAAGAACCACCTTTGTGCAAGGGAATAATGGTGGCCAGTCTTCAGCTGAGATGAAGCCGGTGCTTAGACTATGATTGAAAAGAGTACCCAATGGTGTTGCAAATTCTTGTTGGAGCCCATGTAGGATGCAGCCTGGGATGTTATTGGGTCCCATAGATGCTGTGATCCTGGCCTTAGAGATGGCATTAATGACCTGCTCTTTAGAGGTACAAGGTAGGGGACAAGTGGTAGGGATGTCAGGGGGTGCATGTGGCAGGGGCAGGGGAGTGAAGTTTTCACATCACCTGTTAGCCAACAGGTCACCTATGGCCACAGGCTCAGTAAATGTGTTATCATTAACTACCAGTTTGCCACAAATGTGGGCCTTTCCTTTTAGGTTATGGATGTAACTAAAGAATGCCTTATGGTTGTCTTTAGTTGAGGAAACTAAACTATTTGGTTTCATAGTTTGCTTTGGAGGACTTCACAAGAACTCTTATTTGGTTGTTTAAGCTGAGGAGCGAGTATTTCCATTTAAGGGCTCACTCCCTCTTACTCTTAGATAGCAATTTCTTCCTCTTATCGTAAAGCCTGTTAATGGCAATTGTACACCAGACATGTTTGCTCTTCCTTGAAGAGATTGTTTTCGTCCTATCAGGTATGGCCGAGTCATTGCAGTTATACAGATGTTTGTATAAAACACTGGTGTAGAACTCTGCATAGTTGACAGTTCCATCTGAGGGGGGAGGTGTAGTGAAGCTATTTATACCATCCCGTAAGAGGTTATAATCTGCTTTGGAGAAGTTTTTTAGTTTAGTTGCTGCCTGGGGGATGGGGGTCAGGTGTGATAGTTACTTCAAAATAGACTGATTTGTGGTCAGATCTCACAAGGGAAGACCTCACAGTGGGGGTGCTACAGTGGTCCCCCATATTAGTATGCACCTGATTCAGGATGTTGCTCCCCCCTAGTGGGGGTGTCAACCAGCTGACCCAGGGCATTTGAGTTAACGAAGTCAAGAAACCCTTGGGTAAGTGAGTTTGAGCATGAGCAATTTACCCAATCAGTGGATGGGTAGTTAAAGTTGCCCAAAACCATGGTGTTTGGATGTATCTTGATAGACTCAAGTAGATCCAAATAGGCAGAGTGGGTGCCCTGATTCATGGAGGGGGTCCTGTAGCTGGCAATGGCTTCAATAGGTGTCCTTCCAACAGTTAATTGCACCTGAAGTATCTCCAGGGAATCATGCTGTTTGACCAATCTGGAGGTGTATTTATCTTTAATGAAAATTAATACACCGCCTCCTTTAGTTTTCCCTCCTTCAGTTTGTGGTCTGAATGTGTGGAAACAGGTGTAACCCAATATGGCTGGGCTGCTCTCCACAGCCTTAAACCAGGTCTCCATGACTGCACAAATGTCTGCATCTTCCAAGGTGAGGACAGCTTCCAGTGAGGGCAGTTTCGTGTCAAGACTCCAAGCACATAGCAGCATAATCTTGAGGTTGTTTTTAGATGGAGTTTTTATGTTGGGAATTTTGTCCTTGAGACTCTGCCTAAAAAAAGGCACTATGGGGGTGGCAACAGCCTTAGCCAGTAGCCGAAAATCAAGGGGTGACAGATGAAAACTATCTCTGGTGAAGTATTGAGGTCTGTCGATCATGTTATCCCAGGCTGACAGATACTGGATCCCCTTAAAATGACACCAGGAACTAAGCCAGTTATTGAAGTCAATCATTTTCTGTTTGTATTGAGGCATCTGTTTGTACTGATTGCTTGTATTCTTCTGTTTACTGTTTTTTATATAATTTTTTTTGGTGCTTTTCTCCATGGAAAAAGTTTCAAAGCTCATTAAATGATGCTGCTATTAATTAATGATACTTTATTTAAATTTTGTATATTTGTTAATTACTTGTACACCTCTGTTTACTATGTTATTTATGGAATGCTGGAATGTGGCTGGAGCTTCCCAGGCCTACCATGAAAAGAAGGTAGCTTTCTGCCTAGCTGGATGAGCCCATTAAGCAAATACAATAATTAGTAAATAAATATTTTCATTGTTTTGTTTTGCATTTGATATACATTCTAAGTTGGGACTCATGTGGATTCTTTGTGCCTAGTGAAATGAAGTACAAGTGCTTACTTTATTTTTCCGTATTTGTCTGTCACCTTTTTTTCTGTTAGTTGTTTATCTTGCTGTTACTGTGGAATTATACTGGTTTCCTGTGTATTTATGACCAGAAGGACTGCTGTCAGACCAGTCTGTTGTCCCCCCGCACCCTAAAGGCAACCCTTGAAAGAACAGCTGCCCAAAAGTCATATTATTTCTTAAAACAGAGCACACTCCCTGGCCTTCAGTGCATTCCCTTCACCTGTAGCTGCAGATCTGAGTTTCCTCAAGGCCATCCAATTTGACAAATTTTTCCCCCTTGACAGGTGCCCTGTATGCTATTTCTTTCTAGAAGCCAGGAGAATAAGACGTAGGACCAACCTGAAGAAGCATTATTGTGAAAGCTTGATAATAAAAGTTTTTCTTGTGATTTGAGCTGGTGTAAGAGTTTTGTTAAGACGCTTGCAGAGAAACTTTTTTTTTTATTATTACTTCAGCCCATATCCTCCCTATGAACATTTAGCCCAAGCTTTAGATGGGTTGTGGAGCAATCTTCTTCACTGGCTGTCATTTACTTTCTTAAAAAGGTGTAATCCAGTACGACAGCCCCACCCACCTACTTGTTAAGCACCTGTAACCATAATTAGACTCTAATATTACCTGTTTATCTGTTTTTGTTAACTAGCTAAGATCCACTAATCTCAATTGCCTGGTATGTCATTTTCATACACTGTTCACACAGAAATATCTAAGCTAAGCCATCTAAGAGCTTGAGTTCTCCCAGACTTGTATCAATGATTTTCGCTTGATTCCAGTTGAGATGGAAACATGGATATTCAGAATATCTGCTGACTGCCCTAGCGATGTCATTGTATAACAGGTAGCATTATTCATTTATATTTATTTATGCTATTTAGCACCAATACATTAGTCTGTTATTACACAGTACATTTTAACAGCATCCACTTTGTAATATGTGACTGGCAGTCAGTGCAGCTTTTAAAGCTCTGAGCTGTTAAGAGCTGCTTCCTGTAGTCAAGGGTACATGGTTTGATTCCTTTCCCCTCCATTTGCCTGCTGTGTGATTCTGAGCAAGTCTCATCCCTGAAAAGTGGCACTTGTGTCCTGTAGGCTTAGTCACTTAACAGATGTACAAAAGTGTAATATTTATGTTTCTGTATTTGTAACTAATTCAGTAACACCTACACTAAGTGTACACCATTCTGAGTGAACAAACTCACACCGTCTTCCTCCTAATTTTTGTTGTCCTACTGATATTCTTGCAGTTTTAAATACTGACAGGGATTCAGGTTACCACAAAGTGTAGATTAAATGTAATCTTTCTGAGTGATTAGAAAGCATAAAAAATGTGTGTTTATGATTAGTCACAGGTACAATTATCCTTTCTAACATTAATAAATGTAGCCATTATTCTTACCTTTTGACATATTTAAATTATTCTATTCTTTTTTGTTCTTCTGTTCTGCTTTTTTGTTATGTGACTGTTTGCTACAATTTATTGATGGAGCTTTCAAGACCTACCCATCTGCCCCCACCCTCCTGTCTTTGAAGGTATGCCAGTCCCTTCTGTAAACTTAAAAGAATGAAAGACACTTGGAATGCTAAAATCAAGGAAATTTCAAAGCGTACAGATTTGAATATTTATACATATTGGTAAATTATTTACAGCAGCAATCTGTTGCAGTAATTCATACAACTCGCATTTAACCATTGACGTGCCAAAGACATGGTAAGGATGCTTCTTTCTGCATGGCAGCATAAAAGTGAACTCTGCTTTTTGAAAAAAGATTGCATTTACTAGTACCTAGTAATAAGTAATCCACGGGACTGATGAAGTTGCAGAATGTGAGATTCCCAGTGTCTCCTTTACCGTTTCAGTTTTGTGCTTCCACTTTAATACTCTCATTTTTATGTCAGGCCACAAGAGGATTGTCAAGGGCCATTTTGAAACTGTATACTAACCAATTAAATGCTTCACTGCTCATTTTTACTTGGTGTGTTGAAACCTGTAGTAGTAAAAACAGCATGGATGAAAAATCTCCAAAAGTAATTCCATTTATCTGGAGGAAAATACACAGATAATTGTCATTTTAAGTAACTATTTTTGAGGAATTCGTTTTATAATGGGTAGTATTGACTGAAGAAACAGTCACTTGTGTTTGTTTAAGAAACTAAAATGGCAGTATGGAAAGAGAGCTTGGTGTCAGATGATGCAGAATAAACTAGTTCTTTAATAAAAATATCAGGCATGAGAAAAAAAAACTTAGTAATGTTTCTCCATAGTAGCAGACTGTCTTCCAGCGGTACTAAATTATTCCAACCTGCTGCTGTTGGAGTACTCTAGTCTCCTGCCTTTCTTTCACTTGTAAATGAGACATTGAGTGGTCATAAAAAATGCTGTCCCTCTACAGCCTGGAAAGCTTGCAGTTTGACAGAACATTTTCTGATGAGAAAAAGACAGTGAAAACGTGATTGAAAATCTCATTTTGTATGACAGTACACTGTCTTATCTTTCTCATGAAATGGGAAGTAGAGTGGAAAAAAACCTTCTTAACCTACTCCGTTACTCGTTTGTTGTAAAAGAAAAAGTCTTGTTAAGCAGAAGCATAGCCATAAAATAATTTTAAATTGTGTTTCAGCATTAAGGTGCTGTGAACACCTTTACAGATGCCAGCAGTGTGAAATGAACCTGAGGACTGAAATGGGATCCTTCACATCCTTATTGAAGCTTTGGACAAAACCGTTTAACCCTTTATTATCTAAATCACATCTCACTCTAGGAAAGCATTCTAAGTGGCCAGTTTAATATCTTAATTTACAGCTTCTTATACTCATAGCAACCAGCTGCATCTTGTTTATGGTGTAGTCATTTCACACACTGGTCTTTTAAAGTAAGCACTAGGCTGTTGTAACTAAAGACGGAATATTCCATTTTATTTATGTTTGTTGTTATCAATCCAGTCTTCCTGTGTAAGTCAGGCACTGGAAAAGCTCTCAGAGCTCCCTGATTTTAATCATGAGTCTCTTTAAAAGACCATTATATCGGCTTCTTCAGTGGGTTTTTTTACATCCTGCTGCAAATTTGACTGCTTTGGTATTGTGGCCAAGACAGTATTCTGAGGTATGTGGCTCAGTCAGTCTTCTTTTTTAAAAGTAAAGCTATGACAGGCCATTCTAGGCTCACCCTTCTAGGGTGAGCCCCTCTTTGGGAAAGACTTCCCATTACCCAGCTGACCAAAAGAGGAAGTGGGGGTTGGTTATTGAGGAGTGGTTTCTCTACAATGCCAACTGACCTGCTTTGCTGCTTCTGGGCCTACCCAATGTCCTAAAAAAGTGCACACACCCTAATAGAATGAAGAGGGCCACAGAGTAAAACAATATTCAGTCCCCGTCTCTGTTTGCAAAGTCTACTGTGCAGCTGACTTCCACTAGACTACCACAAGAACAGCCCATGGAAGACCAGTTCCCATGGACTGTGGGTTCTTGATGTGATCTCAAATATGTATGTCTTAAAACTGTTAGGCCCTCCCCAAGGAAGTGCTTCATTCAGCAACCAGATAGTTTCATCAGTTGCCCTGGAAGTAGCCCAAACTGTACTCAACAAATGGTCTGCAGAGCATGGAAAATGCAGATGGTTCTACTTTTGCCTTTTCTTTACTCCTTAGGAATTCTAGACCTCACCAACTTCAGCAGGAACATCCAGAAAGTCTGAATGGTCATTGTTTAAGACGTCACACCAATGCTGCATCAGAGTATCTGAATGGTGTCAAGTAATGTGATGGAAACTTTTGGTCACATTTGTATCTGGGGTTGACACATGACATTTCTTCAGTTCACTGAGGATGGGCTTTTATTTTGGTACATGATATGGCCATTTTTTTCTCTCATCTCCACATTCATCTCCACATAGTGTGTTTATCAAAATGCTATCGACTGTGGCAATGGCCTTGTGGGGAAGAAATATATTGCATTTTCGTACACTGATGACTTTATTCTTGGTGACCCCATCAAAGGATGCCTTGGTAGTAGCCCTTGATTGCTCCTTCCATGGCTGCTGCAAGTGCTGTAGGGGTCATCATACAGTGACAGAACTCTTTTCTGGTTCTTGAGCAGGGGACTGCCTTTACTGGGGCAGAGGTGGACTCTCCATTATTGATCAATCCTTCTCACAGGGAGACCAGAAGAAGTCACAGTCTTGGTGACCTAACTGAGGTCACAGTGGAGTGTTCAAGTTCAAACCCTTTTGTTCTTTGTGAGTTTTATGTCAGTTACAGCTTTCATTCTTGCATTCAACATCTGAGGATGAGGACAGTCGGCTGCCTTTGGCTAGAAAGCTACCACACCATCGCAGCTATGCTTTTGATATCAAACCACTGTCACTGGGCTCTAGGGTGGTACACAGTCTCCACCAATGTGTTTTTGTGCGTCCCTTTCTTGCAGCTATACACACTGCACTACCTGAGGGTGGAGGCTTCTTTACTGAGCTGGTAAGCTTACTTAGGATCTACCCTTTATGGAAAAAACAGAGCCTCTAGGAAAGGAAGGATGTGTATACACCAGCTGGAACTAATGACAGACTTTCTGAAACTCAAAGGTCTTGCAAAGGAGATGAGCCCATAGTGCCTACTGGAAGCATACAGTAGGCTTGCTGATCGTAGAGTATTAGCTGTTATTAATTGTGCGGCTTCTGTTAGGTAAGGTCTGGATCTGTGTAATACACCAAATTTTTGCATTGATTTTGTACAGCATAATTAATGTGTTGAGGAAGAGTGGTTGAAGGCTATCTGTAAAGTCCACTTTAGCAAGTCTTTATTAAACAGACACATTTTGCAGTTTTAAGGCCTACTGAGCAATTTTTTAAACGTAATAAAGGAGCACCAATTCCAATCCGTGTCTAATATTCCCTTTGTTACTGTATGGTACATCATCAGCATGCTGTGAATTATGTTAGGAGTGCATCTTCCTTCAGCTGCAGAAGCATTTTGGATATCCAGTGAAAAGGGGGACTCATAAAACAGACTATTTATCTGATAAGAATGATGAAACTGAGGAAAGGGTAACATTGTAAAGGTCAGCAGGGGCAGTTATCTCAAGGCTGAGCAGGTCAGAAAGGATGCAATGCCACTTCTTTCATGCTTCTGCAGCAGGTAGGTCACTGTGGCTTCTGGCCAGAATCATCTGAATTTTAATTCATGAATAATTTGTTTCTGTGCTAGGTTGTGGTTATACAGACCCTTACATTTCTGAGGTATCACTGAAGACATAGCACATTGAGTAGTAGCTTAATGGGGTGACATCCACGAGAATGTAAAGGAAGAAACTAGAAGTAAAGGTACAGCAGAAATGCTGAATATTGTATTGGTGTGCATAATCCTGTTGTATTGGTGTGCATAATCCTGTTGCATTGGTGTACATAATCCTGTTGTATTGGTGTACATAATCCTGTTGTATTGGTGTGCATAATCCTGTTATATTGGTGTACATAATCCTGTTGTATTGGTGTGCATAATCCTGTTGTATTGGTGTACATAATCCTGTTGTATTGGTGTGCATCATCCTGTTGTATGGGTGTGCATAATCCTGTTGTATTAGTGTACATAATCCTGTTATATTAGTGTACATAATCCTGTTGTATTGGTGTGCATAATCCTGTTGTATTGCTGTACATAATCCTGTTGTATTGGTGTACATAATCCTGTTGTGTTGGTGTGCATAATCCTGTTGTATTGGTGTACATAATCCTGTTGTATTGGTGTACATCATCCTGTTGTATTGGTGTACATAATCCTGTTGTATTGGTGTGCATAATCCTGTTGCATTGGTGTACATAATCCTGTTGTATTGGTGTGCATTGTCCTGTTGTATTGGTGTGCGTAATCCTGTTGTATTGGTGTACGTAATCCTGTTGTATTGGTGTACATAATCCTGTTGTATTGGTGTACATAATCCTGTTGTATTGGTGTACATAATCCTGTTCTGTTGGTGTGCATAATCCTGTTGTATTGGTGTACATAATCATGTTCTGTTGGTGTGCATAATCCTGTTGTATTGGTGTACATCATCCTGTTGTATTGGTGTGCGTAATCCTGTTGTATTGGTGTACGTAATCCTGTTGTATTGGTGTACATAATCCTGTTGTATTGGTGTACATAATCCTGTTGTATTGGTGTACATAATCCTGTTCTGTTGGTGTGCATAATCCTGTTGTATTGGTGTACATAATCCTGTTCTATTGGTGTGCATAATCCTGTTGTATTGGTGTGCATAATCTTGTTGTATTGGTGTACATAATCCTGTTGTAACCAACTGATGTATTTTTCCCCAGTCATCAGCAGTGTATAACTGCTAAAGAATAAGTCTTTTTATTTTTCAACCACATTGTGAGGCTTCCCAAAGACACAGGATCTGTATTATTTGGAGTTAAGTGATGTTTGATTTTGTTTCTTGCAGAACTAGACATACCAAGAGCACAAGCAGTCACAGTGAATCTCGAAGAGTTAAGTGTAGAATGTATTCCTTCACAGAAGTAATGACATACACTTATAACTGACTTAAACAGAAGTGCTAGGACAAAGTCCTGTTTGAGGGTGTGAAATGTTCATAATTAAAAATCCGAATATAGATGCAGAGGGAGGAAATGGGGAAGGGTTAAACGAAACAGCACAGGTTATGTGGTTACAGGCTAGGTGAGCTAGTTGTCACAGTTAGCTGTAAAATAGACTAACTGCATTGCTCAGTCAAGCTTGACCATGTTTTCATTGTTTTGATAATATTAATGATCAGGAAAAAAAATATGTTTTTACAGAAATAATCATCTCCTTGACCTTGGATTCTGTGCCCCTGGAGGTAGAGACCTTCCCTTTTGGACTTGGTTGCCTTTTGTATATGTTCCTTAAGTTTTATTTCTACAGTTGCAACTATCTCAAGCCATTTTCTTGGTCTGTATCTTTTAGCTGCAGCCCCCAGCTTGTGTTTCATCTCAGGATTCTTGCATTCCAAACATAGCACCTTTCTCAACAAGCTTCTCTTAAACTGGGATGTAGAAATTGTACCCTACCCAGCCTGGGTATTCTGTATGAAGGCTTGTCTGCATTCTTTTGATGCTGTGCTACAAAATGATCCAGAGCCACTTCAGGACTTTGACAGACACAATGCCATGTGTGTTGGCTATCAGTCAGCAGTTTTTTAAGCTCCATCTCTGTCTTCATTACACATCCATTTCATACAACTTTCTGTTGAAATCCCTTAATAATTGTATACATTTTTAAAATGACATGCAGCTGTGTTGCTGATGAAGAAAGGAATCAAAACGCCAATCATACAAAGTAGACTTTGTTAAAAAGGTATACTTTGTTTACACCTGGATATTGGATATTTTGATGCAAGTTAACTTTGGCTATATTTATTTGCTGAAACAGAAAGTCATAGATTTTATGTACAGCTCTGCTTAAATGAACAGACCATCAGAAATTCTCTGTGAGTCTGTGACCTCAGCCCCAGTACAGACTTAAGCAACAATCTGTTTAAAATGCAACAGTGCTGAAACGGAATATTATTAATATTCTCTATAGACTGTTGGCATTTTAACTCGGCAAGTCCATATAACTACCAAGAAACACTTTAGCCTTGGAGATTAGAGCCACTTTGCCACATTAAATTGTTCCTTAAGTAGTTCCTCAGTGAAACAGTCAAGACAATGCCGTTGTCTATGAACAATCTCTTTATATGTCTTCTAAGCCCGTTCTTTTTAAAGCTTTTGCAGCTGGTTACCTTGATGTTTTATTCTGGAGTTCAGTCATCATTTTTGCAATCCTTTACATGCCAAATATTAGTTCCCAACACCTCCAGATAACATTTCTTAAGCTGCAGTATGTGACAACCTAATTAAAAGTCTGATGTAAAGCTAAATAAACTGCCTGCTATACAAGTATATAAAGTCTTCAAAAGTTGAGAAAAGAGCATATTCGAAAAAAAAACAGTCTGGGCAGCCCAAGTGGGTCACTTGAAAGACATCATCATTTCAGGGGAAAAGCAAACGGTGCTGTATTGATAAACTCAAATTGTCAAATGGTCAATAGCATGTCTTAATGGCAATATTTAAATAGAATTGTTCTGCTATGACATCTGTAGTTAGAATGAGGGTGCAGACTAGAACTGCTTCTTAAAATGTAGTGTAGTCTGTAAGATGCATTAAATGGTATGCTGTTATTCCAGAAATGTGCTTGCATGTATGTTGTTGGTGGTGGTGGTGGTGGTGGTGGGGGGGGGGGGTGTAGCATATGTAGCCTACCTTCTCTCTCTTCAGGCCCACATACCTCTCTATGCATGCATGTATAAACATAATATGTGTAGTAAAAGATCGATAGGATTCTGTTCCACATTTTTACTATTTTAAAAAGTTGTTGTGCTGTGCTGTTCAGAGGTCCTGCTACAATGTGGTAAAAGTATCCTTAAGAGATTGTGCATTACGTAATTTGTGCATAGAGTCACTCTGTATACATGTAATAGTCCTCTTCGACTCATACCTCTGCCTTCAGCATAAAATAAATCTTGTGCTTTTTACACAGATGGCACAAAAATGGAACAGAAATCTATTGTTTCTTGCACATTGAAAAGTACTGTAGGACCTTTAATGGAGATTTATCCTCATTTTACTGTTTTGGGGTTTGTT